>NC_060279.1:23486866-23786866 GCF_021613505.1 Equus quagga | reverse complement strand
TTTTTCAAATATGAGAGCCTTCTTGAGGATTTCTTGTAATGGAGGCCTTTTAGTTACAAATTCCCTTAACTTTTGTTTGTCTGGAAAAGATTTAATTTCTCCCTCATATCTGAAGGAAATTCTTGCTGGATAGAGTATTCTTGGCTGAAGGTTTTTATCCTTTAAAGCTTTGAATATATCACTCCATTCTCTCCTAGCTTGTAGGGTTTCTGTAGAGAAATCCACTGACAGTCTGATAGGGGCTCCTTTATAGGTTATTCTCTTTTTTTTTCTTACTTCCCTGAGTATTCTTTCCTTATCATTCCTATTTGCCAACTTGACTATTATGTGCCTTGCGGTGGGTCTTTTTACATTGACAAATCTAGGAGATCTAAAACCCTCCTCTACACACATTTCTCCGTTGATCCCTAGATTTGGGAAGTTCTCTTCAATAATTTCGTTAAGCACACTTTCTGCTCCATTTTCCTTTTCCATATTCTCAGGAATTCCTATGGTCCTTATGTTCTTACTCCTCATTGAATCCATTATCTCTCGGAGATTTTCCTCATTTTTTTTAATTCTTAGTTCTCTTTCTTCCTCTGTCTGGCGCCATTCGGCCTGTCTGTCCTCGATTATGCTGATTTGCTCCTCTATGTGGTCTACATGGGCATTCAGGGAATCCGTATTCTGTTTTATCTGGTCCATTCTGTTTTTCATCTCAAGTAATTCTGTTTGATTCTTCTTTATGATTTCAATCTCTTTTGTGAAGTAACTCCAGAACTCGGCTTGTTTCTCTATCTTTCTCTCTACCTCATTGAGTTTTTGGATTATAGCTGCTCTGAATTCATTATCACTTAGTTTACCTAATTCCAAGTCCTCAGGACTTAATTCTGTGTTTTTATTGTTTTCCTTCTGGTCTGGGGCTTTTATAAATTGCTGGATGGTAGAGGAGCGGTTTTTTCTCATGGTGGTAGAATTCAGTTGCAGTTACAGCCTGTCGCCACTAGATGGGGGTCGAGAGCGGCGTGTTAGCTCTCCGCCTTGGGGCAAGATGGCTGCGCCCACTGGCTTTGCTGTGGGGGAGGGGCTGTTACTCACACGTGCCGGTCTGGGTTCAGATCAGTTCTGTTCTCTGGTCTCCCAAGGCCCTTGATTTATAGGGTTCCCGCCGACGGAAGCTTTCCCCCCGTCAGCGGGTCTCCACTGAATCAGTGGCAGGAGTCCTGGATGATCCCCCGGTCGCGCGCCGCAGCAATCGCAGACTCTAGGGGAGGGAGCGATGTTCTCTCCTACCGTTCCAGCGCCTCTGAAGGTGTAAAGCTAGGTTTATGATCTCCGCCTTCTTGGTATTGTAGGTCTCTAACGAGCTGGCATTATGTTTATTCTCTGAAATTCAGTTCTTCCAATCTTTTGTTGTGTTTTGGAGGGGAGAGAATCCCGGGTCAGCTCACCCCGCCATTTTGCCTCAGGCGCCGATCTTTAAGGAAAAAAAAAAGCTTTTTAGTTTGATGTAATCCCATTTGTTTATTTTTGCTTTTGCTGCCCTTGCCTGAGGACACTGGTCCAAAAAAATATTGCTAAGACCAATGTCAAAAAGCTGGCTGTCTGATTTCTTTCAGGTCTTACATTCAAGTCTTTTATCTGTTTTGAGTTTATTTTTGTATATGGTGTAAGATAGTGGTCCAGTTTCATTCTTTGGCATATAACTGTCCAGTTTCCCCAGCACCATTTCTGGAAGACTGTCTTTTCCACACTGTATATTCTTTCTTCCTTTGTCATAGATTTAATTGACTGTATATGCATGGGTTTATTTCTGTGCTCTTTGTTCTATCCCATTGCTCTTTGTGTGTGTTTTCGAGCTAGTACCATGCCATTTTGATTACTATAGCTTTGTTAATATAGTTTCAAATCACAGAGCACAATACCTCTAGCTTAATTCTTCTTTCTCAAGATTGCTTTGGCTATTCAGAGTCTTTTGTGGTTCCCTACAAATTAGAGGATTTTTTGTTCTAGTTCTATGAAAAATGCCATTGGTATTTTGATGGGAATGGCCTTGAATCTGTAGATTGCTTTGGGTACTGTGGACATTTTTACAATATTAATTCTTCCAATCCATGAGGACAGGATATCTTTCATTTGTTTGTGTCTTCTTTAATTTCTTTTACCAATGTCTTATAGTTTTGAGAGTATGGATCTGTCTCTTCCTTGATTAAATTTATGCCTAGGTATTTTATTCTTTTTGAGCTGTCTTTCTTGTAACTCATTGAGTTTCTTTCTGATAGCTATTTTGAGTCAGTTAGATTGTAGTCTTCTGTGACTTTGGGTTTGGTTTCTGGAGAGTTGTCGTTTTCCTTCTGTTCTGCCATGTTAAGTGTAGTTCTTCATGGTGTTGATTAGTTGGTCCTCTGCTAGTGCAGAGGTAGTAATCACTTTTTCTTATTTGGATACGGCTTTGATCACTTTGGTCCTGGTCACCTGGGTCTAGTGTTCCTCCACTGGCTCTCTTCAGGCTTGGAAGCTGCTGCCCCATGTACCACCTGTGCTGCTGTTCCCAGGTTGTCTTGGGGTGCTTATTGCACTACTTGCTACCCGGGGTGCTGTGTTCATGAGTGTCACTTGCTGGTGGGAGACTGGGGACCCAGAGACTTGTATACAGCCCCCGCTGCTGAGTCACCAATTCTCCTGTGGTTCCTGTCCCTTCTGATTGTAGATTCCATGTGCCACCATAGGGGAGGAGGGCAGGGCCTATTTTTTCTGTTCCTGCCGCCTCAGCTTTTAGCTGTGCACAGCTCTCTGTTGTTGGTGCCAGCCAGGCCTGTCTGATCAGGGCCACCATAGCACAGTGGACACTTCCTTGGGCCAGGCTATCTTCCCTCCACAAGCCCAAGTGTTGTGCGCAGTCCAGGCTGCCTCCACCACCAGTCACTGTCTGCTGGCCGCTGTGTTATGATCCGCAACCTGGATTGCTGCCACTTGGGATGGGGAAGGGGCTGCTCCCCTGGTTCCACTGCTTCCCTGGGGTCTAGTCCACCTACCTTCAGATGCGTAGCTGCATGGATCTCTCAGGCATCCTGTTGTGCTGTATAGGGAATCCTCTGTTGGTTAATGGATGTCCATTTAGTTCTAACTTACAGGGGAGAGACAAAGGGAACAACTCACTCCACCATGATCCCAATGACACCTTCTGTATTTTATTCTTTTTTTCTTTCTTTCTTTTTTTTTTTTTTTGAGGAAGATTAGCACTGAGCTAACATTTGCTGCCAATCTTCTGCTTTTTTGCTGAGCAAGACTGGCCCTGAGCTAACATCGTTGCCCATCTTCCTCTACTTTATATGTGGGATGCCTGCCACAGCATGACTTGACAAGTGGTGCATAGATCTGCCCCCAGGATCTAAACTGGTGAACCTTGGGCCACTGAAGCAGAACTTGTGAACTTAACTTCTGTGCCACTGGGTCAGCCCCCCAGTATTTTTTTCTTTTTGATGCACTTGTAAATGAGATTGTTTTCTTAACTTCTCTTTGTGATAGCTCATTACTAGTGTATAGAAACACAGCTGATTTCTGTATGTAAGTTTTGTACCCTGCAACTTTGCTGAATTTGTTTATTCTAATAGATTTTTGGTGGAGTCTTTAGGGTCTTCTATATCTGTTATCGTGTCATCTGCAAATAGTGACAGTTTTAAATTTGTTTCCAATTTGGATGCCTTTTATTTCTTTTTCTTGCCTAATTGCTATGGCTAGGACTTCCAATACTATGTTGAATGAAAGTGGCAAGAGTGGGCATCCTGTCTTGTTCCTGATTTAGAGGAAAAGCTTTCAGCTTTTCACCACTGAGTGTGATGTTAGCCATGGTTTTGTCGTACATGACCTTTATTATGTTGAGCTATGTTCCTTATATACCTACTTTGCTGAGAGTTTTTATCATAAATGGATGTTAAATTTTGTCAAAAGATGTTTCTGCATCTATTAAGATGATCATATGATTTTTATCCTTCGTCTTGTTGATGTGGTGTATCATATTGATTAATTTGTAAATGTTGAAACATTCTTGCATCCCTGGAATAAGTCTCAGCTGATTATGGTGTAAGATCCTCTTAATATTCTGTTGAATTCAGTTTGCTAGTATATTGTTGAGGGTTTTTGCATCTATGTTCATCAGGGATATTGACCTGTAGTTTTCTTTTTTTTATGGTGTCTTCGTTTGATTTTGGTATCAGGGTACTGCTGGCCTCCTAAAATGAGTTTCGAAGCATTCCTTCCTCTTGAAATTTTGGGAATAAATTGAGAAGGATAGGTATTAACTCTTCTTTAAATGTATGCTAGAATTCACCCGTGAAGCCCTCTGGTGCTGGACTTTTGTTTTTTGGAACTTTTTAAATTACTGATTCAATTTCATTACTTGTAATTGGTCTCTTGAGATTTTCTGTTTGTTCATGGTTCCGTCTTGGCAGGTTATGTGTTTCTAGGAATTTATCCATTTCTTCCAGGTTTTCCAGTTTGTTGGTGTACAATTGTTCAGAGTAGTCTCATAATCCTTTGTGTTTCTTCATACCAGTTGTAACTTCTGTCCTTTCATTTCTGATTTTACTTATTTGGGCCCTCTTTAGTCTGGCTAAAGGTTTATTGGTTTTGTTTATCTTTTCACAGAACCAGCTTTTAGTTTCATAGATTTTTTTCCTGTTATTTTTTTAGTCTCTATTTCATTTGCTTCTGCTCTGATTTATTGTTTCTTTCCTTCTACTAACTTTTGGCTATTCTTATTTTGCTAGTTCCTTTAGATGTAAAGTTGTATTGTTTGAAATTGATTTCCATACCATTTGGTTGGAAAAGATGCTTGATATGATTTGAGTGTTAAATTTATTGAGACTTGCTTTGTGGCCTAATGTGAGATCTACCTTGGGAAATGTTCCATGTGCACTTGAAAAGAACATGTATTCTGCAGTTTAGGGATGGAATGTTCTGTGTGTATCTATTAAGTCCTTCTTGTCTAATGTGTTGTTTAGGCCCAATGTTTCCTCGTTGATTTTCTGTCTGGATGAACTATGCACTGATGTGAATGGTGTATTAAAGTCCCCTACTATTATTATATTACTGTCAGTTTCTCCCTTCATGTTTGTTAATATTTGCTTTAGATATTTAGGTGCTCCTGTGTTGGGTGCATAAATATTTACAAATGTTGTATAGTCATGCACTGCATAACGGCGTTTCAGTCAACAGTGGATTGCCTATTTGACAGTGATCCCATAAGATTAGTACCACATAGCCTAGGTGTGTAGTAGACTACCATCTGGGTTTGTGTAAGTACTGTGGGGAAGGAAGAAATTTTCCTCTGTCCTTCTGTGTTCTTGCGGCTGGTCTAAGAATTAAATTGACATGAGACAGATTAACAGGAGAAAAACAAACAAAAGTTTAATAATGTGTATACATGGGAAAAAAAACCCAGGAAGATCGAGTAACTCAGCAAAATGGCTGAGCCCTCAGCTTAAATACTTTCCTCAGCTAAAGACAAAAGATGTTGGGTGTGGGGAGAGTCAGGGACTTCAAAGGGAAGGAAGGCAATTCACAGGTAGAGGAAAAGAAGCAAATATTTGGAAAACAAGTGTTTGGCCACACAGACGCAGAAGAATAGAGGGGAGCCAAACAAGGGGGAGGTTACAAAAACTTTGAGTCTTTCGTTTCTTAAAAATAATCAGCCTAAAATAATCCTCATGTTAAAGAGATATATTTTGGGGTGGCAAATTTTGTTCCCCTTCAGTACATTCTGTAATGTTCGCACAATGACTCAATTGCCTAACAATGCATTTCTCAGACTATCGCTGTTGTTAAGCATGGCATGCCTATCCTCTTTTTGGATTAACTCCTTTATCATCATGTAATGTCCTTGTTTGTCTTTTGTTATAGTCTTTGTTTTAAAGTCTATTTTTTATGATATGATTATCACTACCTCAGCTTTCTTTTTGTTTCCATTTGCATGGAATATTTTTTTCCATTCCTTTACTTTCAGTCTCTGTGTCTCTTTACATATGAGGTGACTCTCTTGTAGGCAGCATATACATGGTTCTTGTTTTTTTATCCATTTAGCTTCCCTTTGTCTTTTGATTGGAGCGTTTAGTTCGTTTACTTTTGAAGTAATTATTGATAGGTATATACTTATTGCCATTTTGTTGGTTGTTTTCTGGTTGTTTTTATGGTTTTCTGTTCCTTTCTTCTTCTCTTGGTCTCTTCACTTGTGGTTTGGTGGTTTTCTTTAGTGTTACACTTGGGTTCCTTTCTCTGTGTTTTTTGTGATTCTAGTGTAGGTTTTTGGTTTGTGGTTACCATAAGGTTCATATATAATGACCCATATGTAAAATAGCCTGTTTTAAGCTGATGGTCAATTAAGTTTGTACACATTCTAAAGGCACTACATTTTTCCTCCCCCCACCATGTTTTATGTCTTTGATGTCATATTTTACATCTTTTTATTTTATGTATCTCTTAACTACTTGTTTTGGTTGTAGTTGACTTTACTAACTTTTGTCTTTTAAACTTCATACTAGCTTTTTAAGTGGCTGACCCATTGCCTTTACTAAATATCTGCCTTTACCACTAAGATTTTTTCTTTCGTGTTTTCTTATTTCTAGTTTTGTGTTTCCTACTTAAAGAAGACACTTTAACATTTCCCCTTTTTTTTTTTTTTTTTGGTAAGGAAGATTGACCCTGAGCTAACATCTGTTGCCAATCTTCCTCTTTCTGCTTGAGAAGGATTGTTGCTGAGCTAACGTCTGTGCCAGTCTTCCTCTATTTTTTTATGTGGCATGCCTCCATAGCATGGCTTGATGAGCAGTGTGTGGGTCTGCACCTGGGATCTGAACCTGCAAACCCTGCGCCGCCAAAGCGGAGCATGCAAACTTAATCACTGCTCCACCAGGCCAGCCCCTCACATTTCTTATAAGGCCAGTTTAGTGATGATTAACTTCTTTTGTTTTTGCTTGTCTAGGAAACCTTTTATGTCTCCTCAATTCTGAATGATAACTTTGCCAGGTAGGGTATTCTTGGTTGCTAGGTTTTTTTCCTTTCAGCCCTTTAAATATATCATGCCCTGCCTTCTGACCTACAGTTTCTGCTGAAAAATCAGCTAATAGTACTATGGGGGTTCCTTTGTACATGACTTGTTTTTCTCTTGCTGCCTTTAAGATTCTCTCTTTATCTTTAACTTTTGCCAGTTTCATTAGATGTGTTGGTGTGGGTCTCTCTTGGTTCTTGTTTGAGATTCTCTTTTCTTCCTGGACTTGAAAGTCTGTTTCCTTCCCCAGGTTAGGCAAGTTTTCAGCCGTTATTTCCTCAAGCAAGTATTCTGCCCCTTTCTCTCTTCTCCTTCTGGGACCCCTGTAAGGTGAATGTTAGTACACTTGATGTTGTCCCAGAAGTCCCTTAAACTATCCTCATTTTTTAAAATTCTTTTTGCTTTTCTGATTGGGTGATTTCCACTATTTTATCTCCCAAATTGCTGATTCATTCTTCTGTATCATCTAATCTGCTGTTGGTTCCCTCTTGTGTATTTTTCATTTCAGTTACTGTATTCTTCAGCTTTGATTGATTCTTTCTGATATTTTTTAACTCTTTGTTGAAGGTCTTGCTGTGTTTCTCCATTCTTCTCCCAAGTTTGGTGAGCATCTTTTTTTTTTTTTTTCACCCAATACATAGAAGCTTTATTGTCTAAAGAAGGAAAAAGTTTTTTAAAAAATAGGTTATTGTGGTTATACCTGGTGAGTACATATTGGCAGAGTATTTTTTTTTTTTATTAATGTTATGATAGATTACAACCTTGTGAGATTTCAGTTGTACATTTTTGTTAGTCATGTTGTGGGTACACCACTTCCCCCTTTGTGCCCTCCCCCCAACCCCCCTTTTCCCTGGTAACCACTGATCAGATCTCCTTATCAATATACTAACTTCCACCTATGAGTGGAGTCATATAGAGTTCGTCTTTCTCTGACTGGCTTATTTCGCTTAACATAATACCCTCGAGGTCCATCCACGTTGTTGTGAATGGGCCAATTTTGTCTTTTTTTATGGCTGAGTAGTATTCCATTGTGTATATATACCACATCTTCTTTATCCAATCATCAGTTTCTGGGCATGTAGGTTGGTTCCACGTCGTGGCTATTGTAAATAATGCTGCGATGAACATAGGGGTGCAATGGACTCTTGAGATTTCTGATTTCAGGTTCTTAGGATAGATACCCAGTAATGGGATGGCTGGGTCATAGGGTATTTCTATTTTTAACTTTTTGAGAAATCTCCATACTGTTTTCCATAGTGGCTGTACCAGTTTGCATTCCCACCAACAGTGTATGAGGGTTCCTTTTTCTCCACAACCTCTCCAACATTTGTCGCTCTTGGTTTTGGATGTTTTTGCCAATCTCACGGGTGTAAGGTGATATCTTAGTGTAGTTTTGATTTGCATTTCCCTGATGATTAGCGATGATGAACATCTTTTCATGTGTCTATTGGCCATATTCATATCTTGAGAAATGTCTGTTCATGTCCTCTGCCCGTTTTTTGATCGGGTTGTTTGTTTTTTTGTTGTTAAGCAGTGTGAGTTCTTTGTATATTATGGAGATTAACCCTTTGTCGGATAACAGTGAGCATCTTTTTAACTATTACTTTGAACTCTTTATCAGGTAAATTACTTATCTCCTTTTCATTAGGGTTTTTTAGGGGAGGTTTGTTCTTTTGTTTGGAACGTATTCCTTGTCTCTTCATTTTGTTGGACTTTTTGTGTTTGTTTCTATGAATTAGGCAAAGCAGCTACCTCTCCTAGTCTTGAAGGAGTGGCCTTGTGTAGGAGCATCCCCTGTGTAGACTGTGTGTGCCAGCCAGCTTTGGCAGGCCAGTTGTAGCTGGAATGCTTGTGGGTTAGGGGAGTCCCAGGGTATACTGTGTGCAAGCTGCCTTGGCAAAACTGGAGCTGGAGCAGGCACAGGCCAGGCTGCCCCAGGGTGCCCGTGCTAGGGCTGCCTTGGCAGGATGGCTGGAGCTGGTGCAGACACAGGCCAGGGGCTCTCAGGGTACAATAATACCAGGGCTGCCTGGACAGCTGGCGCAGGTGTGAGCCGGGGGATTCCCAGGGTGCCCTGTGTTCAGGTTGCCCTGGCAGGATGGCTGGAGCAGGCATGGGTCGGAGGGGTCCCAGGGCACACTGTGCCAGGGCCATCTTGCGGGGATGGTGGGAGCTGGTGTGGGTCAGGGACCCAGGGCACACTGGGGCAGCATTAGCAGGCCAGCTAGATTGTCTAGACCATTCTTCTGCCTGTGCTATCATGATGAAAGAGGAACACAAAAAATGGGAAAAAATGTCACTTGCCAGCACCTACGACCCCAGAGAGAGTTCCAGCAATTTCTTACCTATTTGACAGATTTCGTAAAAGGATTTCCTTCCCATAGAGTCTAGGTGCCCTTTAAACTACTGTTTTTTTTTCGCTGTGCCCCAGGGCAGGCACCTCAATGATAACCTGCAGGTTGTCTGTTGGGAGTGGGGTTCCCATGGATACGTATCTCCATCTCTCCTACCCCTCTCTGTGTGGTGCCTCTATTGCTTGTTGTGCAGAAGCTATTCAATCTGCCCTCAGTTCTTCAGAAAGAATTGCTCTTGTATTTAGGTGTAAATTCAATGTGTCTGTGGGAGAGGTGAATTCAGGGTTTTCCTATACCACCATCTGGGACCTAAAATCAAAAAGGTCAATTTTAATCTACTGTGGGTGCTGTTGAGACTGGAACCTTGAAGAGGAAATATATGGCATAGTTTCTTATCTCTGTAACTTTTCATTAACACATCTATTGTATAAAGTTAGATATGCTTGTTTAGTTCACTACACTCCTGAGTCAGAGTTCACTCTGAGTTTATAAAAATAATTTAAGATTGTGAAAATTTATATTACTAAAGGTAATTTATTTAAAGGGTAATAGAAAAGGAAAACACCGTATCTTTGACCCCTTTGCTTAATTTTTAAAACTGTATATTGAAGCTATGTGGTCTAGTAGAAAAAGCACTGAATTAGAAATAGGGGTAGGTAGCTTTTGTCATGACTCCCAGTAGTCCACAGGTGCCCTAGTGTGAAGTAGTCTGGTTGGACACTGCTCCTAAGGCCACATAGTTAGGCTGGTAAAACATATTAGATTTTAGCCCCTACTTCCTCAGCCAAATGCCCTAGTGTGAGGCACACTTTTACAACCGTACATAGAAGCCCTGTGTTTTATTCTCGTTTCTGCCTCTGAGTTCTTGAGCAAAGTCATTTATATCTCCCTGGACCTTCATTTCTTAATTTAATGAGATTAATACCTATTCTATTTAACTCACAAAAATATTATAAGCATAAAAATGAAGTAAGATGTGAATGTATTAAAAAAAAACACCCTGAGGACTATATAAGTGCTTAGTGGTTTTTTTGATAGGTAGCATGGTAGGAAAGATCATTGATCCAGTTCTTTCAGCCCCACATGGGCAGGATACCAATAATCCTAATAGGACATAGTCATACTAGTAGAATTTGCCTTCCCTAAATATGGACCATCTGAAAACAAGGGAAATTGACTCACAGATTTGTGTTTCGTGTGGAAAAAGGAGTGGTAGAAGTTCTGGTGGATAATTAAAAATGATTGTAAGTAAATTTCCATTTCTCCTTCTACAAACTTACCTTTAGATTTGCACCTTCTCTCTCATTGTTTATTCTCCAGTTCAAGGTCAATCCTTCCTTCCTTAGACCACTGGTTCTCAACCCTAACTACGTGTTAGTTGCCTGGGAATGTTTTTTAAGAATACCAATTAAATGTGCATCTCTGGGAGGTGGGCCAGGCATCTATTTTTTTTAAGTTCCTCAAGGGATTCCAATGTGCAGCTGAGGTTGAGAAACATCTTCATCCTCCCCAGGACGATACACCATCACTTAGTCCCCACAGCTCCTATATCTTCAAGCTTTCTCCCTCTATTGGCGCTTTCTCCATAGGAAAGCCTCAAGCATGTCTGTGGCCTGTCCCAAAAAACATCTTAACCTTGTGTTCTCCTTTAGCTATCTTGTTTTCTCTCTCCTCTAAGATTCTTGAAGATAATCGAAAGCTGGCTAAATTTCCTCATTTCAACTTGGTTCAATCTGTTTTCCACTCCTAGCTCTCTTCCTGAAATCAGCCTTTCTTTTACTTGTGTAATATTTGACACTTGTGGCCATTTATAAAAATTCAAAATTCTTTTCTTTCTTTGAATCTGAGATACCACTTCCTCTGGGTCTCAGTCTTTCTGTTTATTTCTTCATAGTTGCTTTTGTGAATTCCACTTCTTTACCTAACTTGCAGTGTTGACATGGGGCAGGATTTGGTATTTGCCCTTCCTTTCCTTCTCCCTGGACAGTTTCATCATTCCAATTTTGTTTTATTTTTCACTCCGTGTGTATTTAACCAGATTATATTTCCAGCTTTAACCTCTCTTGCAAGCACCTCAAGTTCAACATACCTAAAACTGAACTCATGATTTCCCCCTGGCAATACCATCTTTCCTTTGTCCTCTGATACCATTTCTCTTCAGCCTGAAGAACTTCCCTTAACATTTTTTATAGTTTGAGTGTGGTTGTAATCAATCTGCTTTGTTAACGGTTTTTTTCCTTTCATTACTTGAAGATGTTGTTTCATTGTCTTCCATGGCTTCTGTTGAGAAGTCTGTTCATTTGGATCATTTCCTTCTTGTGATGTGTTGTCTTTCCTGATTGCTTTCTGGATTTTCTCTCTCTTTGGTTTTCAGCAGTTTGACTATGATGTATCTAGGCAGCCTTCAAAGTTATCCTGTTTGAGGCTTGCTGAGCTTTTTGAATTTGTAAATTTACAAATATGTTTCACTGAATTTGGGGAGTTTTCTGCCATTATTTCTTAAAATATTTTTCTGCCCTATTTTCTCTCCTCACCTTCTGGTACTCCAGTTACTCATATATTGGACTTTTTGAATTGTCCCATGAATCCTTGAAGCTTTGTTAGGTATTTTTCCATTTTCTTAAATTTGAGATATAATTAACATACCATAAAATTCACCCAATTGAAGTGCACATTTTAATAGTTTTTAATGTACTTATAAAGTTGTACAACTGTCACCACAATCTAAGTTTAGAACATTTTTGTCAGCCTAAAAAGTAACCAGAACCCATTAGCAGTACTTTCCATCTGCCTCTAACCCTACACAACCACTAAACTACTTTCTGTCTCTAGATTTGCCTATTTTGCACATCCATATAAATGGAACTATACAATGTGTGGTCTTTTGTGACTGGCTTCTTTCACTTAGCATCATGTTCAATCTTATTTTTTCTCTTCTTCAAATTGAGCGATTTCCATTGATCTGTTTTCAAGTTCACTGACTTTTTCCTTTTTTCTCTCCATTCTGTACTTAAGCCTATCCAATGCATTTTGTCATTTCAGAAATTGTGTTTTCCAGTTCTAAAATTTCCATTTGTTTTTGATAAGTTCTGTTTTTTTCTTTGCTGAGTTTCTCACCTTTGCATTGATCATGAGAGTCTATTTCTTTACTTCACGTGACTTAGTTATATCTGCTTTACAACCTTATCTGATAAATTAACATCTGGATTGTTTCAGGTTGGCCTCTGTTGATTTCTTTTCCCTTGAAAATGACTCATTTTCCTGTCTCGCTATACATCAAGTAATTTATTACATCCTGGGCTTTGTGACTCTGGATTCTGTTATATTGCTCAGAAGAGAGTTGATGGTTTTGTTTTAATAAGCAATTAACTCAGGCTCAAATTGCAAACTTTCAAACCTGCAGGAGAGCAGTGGGACAGATCTCAATTCAGTTCTTTAATTTAAGTCTTAGTTACAAGTTGCTTTTAGTTTTCTCTTGCGTGCAGTCATGTGCCACTTAACAGCATGTCGGTCAACAGCAGACTGCATATACAGTAGTGGTCCCATAAGGTTAGTACTGTGTAGCCTAAGTGTGTAGTAGGCAATACCATTTAAGTTTAAGTACATTCTATGATGTTTGCACAAAGACAAAATTACCCAATGGTGCATTTCTCAGAACGTATCCCTGTTGTTAAGCAACACGTGACTATATATGGTTGAACGGTCAGCCAGAGACTTGCACCATGTCTAAACACAGAATTAGGGTTTCTCTTTCTCTCACTCTCTCAAGAGTCCCCTCCTTCTGGCAGCTCTTGTTATCCCAGCTCTCTGTTTCCTAGTGCCTCTGGCTTGAAAGATGGCAGGTTTTTCTCTTGGCATTTTAGCTGCCTGGTACTGATGCTGCAATTGTGGCTGCCCTCAAAGTAAAACCACAAAAAAACCCAGTTACTTAACCCAGACCAATCCTTGCTTCATGTGTTGACTCCCCTCCAAAAATTGCATGTTTTTGTTTAATCTCTATAGAGCCCTCAGATAGTTGTCTTAATATTTTGTCCAGTTTACAACTAATGCAGATAGATTGGTTTGTTGAGTGCTCACTTTTCTGTACAGGAAGCAGTGTTTTTTTGGTTTGATTTTAAGGAATAAAATATTACAAATAAATTGAAATTCCCCTATGCTCTGTTCTCTAATCCCATTGCCTTCCTTCAATCCATACAAATTTTATATGGATCCATCCATATTTTGGAGGATTGGAGTGGAGGCTCTGGATTCGTACTGCCAAGAATACCTTTACAAGTTACTTATCCTCTCTGTGCCTTAGTTTTCTCATCTGTAAAAAGGGGATAATAATGCCCACCTAGTATGATTTTATAACAAGGATTGAAATAATTTATATAAAGCAGTTAGGATAGTGTCTAGCACTTAGTAAACACTCAGTATATTTTGGTTATTCCTTGTTTATCATTATTCTCATTATAACTTTATTATATGTAGTATTTTATGTGATTTTAAGAAAATTATTCTATAGGGGGCGGCCCCATGGCCTAGTGGTTAAGTTCAACATGCTCTGCTTCAGCAGCCCAGGTTTGGTTCCCAGGCACAGACCTACACCGCTCAGCGGTGGCCATGCTGTGGTGGCGACCCACATACAAAATAGAGGAAGATTGGCACAGATGTTAGCTCAGGGTGAATCTTCCTCAGGAAAAAAAAAGAAAATTATTCTATAAAGTTTTTGTTTAACACAAGTGTTTTGAGCTCTTTTTAATCCTTTTCCTTTACAGCTTTGTTTTCTCTTGTTGTTGAGCCATGTTTTTTTCATTTTTAATCTCCATTGCCAATGACAGTATCTAGCATAGAAGAGATGTTCTAAGAAACTTAAATTGAAATGTATATGTCATTGACTGATTTTGTTAACTTCTTGACAAACTGTTTGTTTCCGCACAGCTGTCTTCTGTACAGGGGGAAGAGACGGCAACATTATGGTCTGGGACACCAGGTGCAACAAAAAAGGTAGTCTAATTCCACTTTAAATTTGATAAATGTGGGATTACCCCATACTTTATTATTTTGCATGAAAGGCTTAGTGATTTTATCTGATTACCACCAGGGGGCACGTGTTCATAATCCCCCATTTCTGCTCACTGTTCTAGTTCTCCAAATCTTGGTGATTATTTCAAGTATTATCCATATTTACCTCATATTGTCTTCTGAACTGTAATGCTATTTACCTAAATTATTGATGGAATTGAAGTTATTAATAGGCTCACTGGTAAATGATCTTTTGATTTAAATTTCTTTTCAGCTTTAAAGAATTGGATTAAATTAAATATAATTATGTTCACATTGCCCCATACTGCCATTAAACAGAAAGCAATGATCATCTCCCTGCATACTTTCTTTTTTAAGAAAAATTTACTTAATTTTTAGAGCAATTTTAGATTCACAGCAAAATTGAGCTGTTCTTTCTGTACTTGTTTACTCCCTATCCCCACACAGCTTCTCCCACTATCAACATCCCGCACCAGAGTTGGACATTTGTTACAATTAATGAACCTACATTGAGACATCATTATCACACAATGTCCATCTGTAGTTTACAGCAGGTGTCACTCTTGGTATCATACATTCTATGGATTTTGACAAATGTATAATGACATATATTTACCATTATACTATCATACAAAATAGTTTCACTGTCCTGAAAATCCTCTGTGCTCTGCCTGTTTATCTTGCCCCCCCAACCTCTAGCAACCACTCATCTTTTACTGTCTCCATGGTTTGCCTTTCTCAGAATGTCATATAATTGGAATCATACAGTATGTAGCCTTTTCAGAGAGGCTTCTTTCACTTAGTAATATGTATTTATGTGTATTTAAGGTTCTTCCATGTCTTTTCATCTTGGTAGCTTATTTCTTTTTAGGACTGAGTAATATTCCATTGTCTGGATATACTACAGTTTATTCATAGGTTCACCTACTGAAGGACATCTTGGTTGCTTACAAGTGTTGGCAATTATGAATAAAGCTTCTATAAATATCTGTGTGTTTATTTCCTTTTTATACGTCATAATCTCACCACTGGAGATGTAGTACAGTACCTCTACTGGCTTCTAATTTCATTAATCTAATAAATAATATAAATTGATTTTGAGGTCTTATGTACAAATGTTACGTTCAGTATGGGAATAAAATTCTGAAGCCTAAATCGATTTCCTTGGGATATCTTTCAGATGGATTTTATAGGCAGGTGAATCAAATCAGTGGAGCTCACAATACCTTAGACAAGCAAACCCCTTCAAAACCCAAGAAGAAACAGAATTCAAAAGGACTTGCTCCTTCTGTGGTAAGGGTTTATAGCTGTATACATGTGTGCAGATCTTAACAGTAGGATAGAATCTCTTTTTAGGGAATTTTTTGGGCATAAAATAGGAACGATAGATTAAGTGAGTGAGAATCTTCATTTCTTTTTGGTATCAGTGATTTATTGCTTAACACTTACTCAATACCTACAGCAGTGGTTCTCAAACTCTAGGGTGCAAGAGTCACTTAGGGAGCATGTTAGAAATTCATCTTCCTGAGCCTCATCCTTAGAGATCTCCATGCATACACTCATCTACAGTATAATATGATTTATTAGGAAAGGGGGGGTAGTTTGAAGAATCATATTAACTACTATGATACAGTTTGCTACATCAGGACTTAAAATTGCATACCATGAACAGAACATAGGCCTGAGTAGAAATTGACAGGGTTACCATCTTTGGAGGCCAGATAAAGTTAAAATGAGTAAAATTTCAGACATTTAATCAGATTCTGAGCCAAGAAAACTTTAACTGCAATGAAGAGGTAAAACTCCGTTGAGCTCCTTTAAATTATTAGAGCATGTAATCATCTTTCATCCATAGTTCTTTAGAGACTTTTATAGATAATCTAGGTAGGTGGTGACATTTTATAGATGAAGCAGGCACAGGAAAGTTAAACGAGTTTCCTAAGAATACACAGCTGATTAGTAAGGCTGGTTCTACTTAGAGCCATTAGGCTTATAGAAATAAAATCTTTTAATCACTAGTTTGTTTCTTGAGGACAAGTCAAAGTGTTAACAGTATGTACTATAACTTAATGATATTTAGGTCATTTCCTTGCTAAAATTACTTCTTGGTCAGCATATATATCTGATTAGGAGTATTGGAGAGGGAAGATTTGGTCTTAACTCAGAGTTTGGGGGGGAAAGCCATTATTTTGGCATCTTGGTCCCCTTGATGGTGAAGATTGTGATAGCCAAAATAGGATTTCCTTCTTTTCTTTTTCTTCTTTATGCTGTTAGGATTTCCAGCAGAGTGTGACTGTGGTCCTCTTTCAAGATGAGAATACGTTAGTCTCAGCAGGAGCTGTGGATGGGTAAGAATCTTTATTTCTTGGTTCTTTTGATGATATCTCTTTCATGAACTGTGATGGGGAAGTCACCCAGTCCCATTATAATTGAATGTGTGTGCTTTTAACTTTCGACGTAGTGAGTACCCAGCTGAGAAGAGGAACTACACATCACACTGGAAATACCTAGTTTGGACTCTTGCTCAAATAATTAAATGAGATGATACAGGTGTCACACTTTGCACATTGTCTAGCACATAGCAGTGTTAGCTGCTCATGCTATTGCAGAGAAGCTGGATAGGTAGCTTGCTTGTCTATGCAGTATAACTTAGTCAGTGATTCTTATTTTGAGGAGTTAAATTTCTATTATTTTGGGTTTTATCTTCTCAGGTTTAGTAATATCCTAAAAGAAGGAGTCTGATTTTGGGCATGTAATTGGCATTTCTGGGAGTAATCTAACTAGATTGACAGTAAGGCCTGATGATTTTCACTTACCTGCCCTCCATGATTGGTCTGAATTTTTGGCTTCCAAATAAGTTTGTGGTACTTTTTGATTGGTTGCTTTGTTAGAATATAAGTTTTTTGAATATAGGCACCCTTCATTGCTCCCTTATTTGCTCATTGTATCTCTCAAGACACCCTCCCTTCAAAAAATGTAATTTAAAAGGATGATGACTTAATAAACGAGGATTTCCATTGTGTCCTCTAGACACTAAAACTCTTCTGTGGACGAAATTCTCAGGCACAAATAAAGGATTATCTAAAGGTTATAGTAATGCTTGTGAATGGCTGTGAGAGCTTGCTTTGTCCGTTTCCAAGGATACTGCCCATGTTTACCAAGCTTGTGTTTTCAGCTTGCCTTCAAACTAGATGTAGAAGATTGAGACAGTTATCTCAATAGATTAAATAAGAAATATTTCATAGGAAAATTTGTTTAGACTAGATTACTTAAGGAGTTATATAGAGAGATATAACCATAGGGACAGAGTTTGTTGCTTGTGATGTCAGAGGTTAAATGCAGAGTGTTAAAGGCTTAGGAAGCGTTTTTTTCCTGAAAACAATAGAACAATGACTATCAGCACCCAACGTTCATCTTCCTTTTCCGCTCTCTTGAAGTAAACTCAGGGTAACCCATCACTGGGTCAGATCACATCTGTTTCCGTTCTGCCAGAATCATAAACCTGACATTACTTCAATCTGTTTCCCAGTGAGATATCCTCACCGTACCTGGTTGATGTGCCAGAGGAGTTAGATTAAAAGTCATTTGTCATTCAACGTAGTTCAAACTGGTTGGAGTTGGAGAAATACTACAAAATAACTGTCTTTACCTTGGTTTTTAGGATAATCAAAATATGGGATTTACGTAAGAATTATACTGCTTATCGACAAGAACCCATAGCATCCAAGTCTTTCCTGTACCCAGGTAGCAGCACTCGAAAACTAGGTAAGCCTTTGCATAGACTGTAGGACTTTTTGGGAGAGGTGAGATTTTGTTAAAATTTAAAAAATAAATATCGAGCTAGTTTTCAGCAACATAGACTTGAGAAACTGTAATATGTGGTTGTATCTTTTTGAAGTTCAAAAGATAAAAACTCAGAAGAATATTTTTGGTTTGTATGTATTTAGGAGAAGAAGAATTCTGATGATTCTTCTTGTGGAATGATCTTTTTGCCTCCAAAAAGATTTTCACCTCAGTTCTTCTCCCTGTCATCAGGACATGCTAACTAAAGTTTCCTTTTTCCAGGATACTCAAGTCTGATTTTGGATTCCACTGGCTCTACTCTATTTGCTAACTGCACAGATGATAACATCTACATGTTCAATATGACTGGATTAAAGACTTCTCCAGGTAGGAGCTGAGACATTCAAATTCTCTTACCCAGAAACTATTACAGACTTTTGTGTTAATGATAATTTAATGTTGATTTTTCTTTTCAAACCAGGTTAAGACATATCAGGACTTTGGGGTCTTTGATTGGTTCCAGTGATTTCATAGCTGTCCTTCCTTTGTGATGATTTCACAAGTAAACAGAATTTTGCTCTATATGATGACTTAATTTTATTTTAATAGTGAATCTCTCCTGAAATTATGCTCCTTTGGATATATTTAGAATTGTCTTAATTTTGTGGAGTAGAGAAGCTGTTCTGCTCAGCTCTTGTCCTGTTTGGAGGTTTTTCATTGAAATGAGGGGGCTGAGTTTTTTAAGCCCCCCAAATAGTTCCTGCCTACCTCAGCCTTCTCCTTAATGTTGGACAGAGGCTAATTTATCTCTAGATGTTTTCCCCAACCTCAGCTTTTTTCTCTTCAAGAAAATTAAAGTGGAATCTGATTTTTAAAGCTGATCAATGACATTTTTTACACACCAAAGTTTCTCTAAGAGGGTTATTTGGATTATGTAATTTTAAGAACACTATCAATTACCTAAGCAAGCTACATATGAGTAACCTAGTTCTTCCTCAGTAACAGCTCTGTCAGAAACAGACTTTGAATTCTATAACCAATCCCCAGAGCTACCCAGTTCCCACCAAAATGAGATGTACTGATGAACAAGAAATCTCAAAATAGTACAGAACTTAGCTGGGCTCTTACAGAAGTTTCCAAAGACTGTCCCCAAGCCATTATTATTAGGACTTTGATATCTGTGGCAACATCACAATTGGCATTTCCAATGCCCTGGATAGGTCTGGTGTTGTCTAAACAAAAGCAGGAGTATTTGGAAAAGAGAAGAGATTTTAACTGTTTTTTACTATTTTTCTGAATGGAATCAGAACTTGGACAACTTCTAATTTGGTTATTTAAAATAAACTTTTAAAAATCTTTCCCCAAAGATAAAAGCCTAATCCTAATTATATTATTAGATGTGCAGGAGCTCTTTCTATATCATTTTGTTATAGTGTGGCACTAAAAGGGGCTTTGGTTTAGTTTGTCCCTCTACCATCAAACAAATGTACCCAAAGCCACTTTATTAATTTAGTTATCTTCTTTCTCTGCTCCTAAAATAATTTGATTGGCTCTCCTAGGTAGGTAGATAATGTTCCTTAGAAATTGAATGACAGACAGATGTGTTTGTGAGACATCTGGTAAGTGTTTGTCTTTTTCAAAACTTTAAGAAGGGTCCTGGTCTCAATACTTGATCTCCCATACTTTTAATTCACAGTATTTTGTTATACTAAGTGATGTGCATAAGGATAACTCTGAAGCAGTTTAATGAAGTATTTTAAGAGCCCAAATCATCACAGAAAGGTTAAATTGAGCTAATTAAAGTCAATAAAGGTTTTAGAAGAATTTTTCACATTGTTTGAAACATTTGAAGTGTACTTTATGCTAGTCTTTCTTAGACCAGCAGAGGGCAATAAATACCTAGAAGTTTAGTGGGAAATTTGGCCTATAGTTTTCCATTCATAGTTTAGAGTTGAGAAAGATAAACAATTATAGTTTTGGAGTTGTATTCAGAATAAAGGAGACTGTTTATTTTGTGGGGCTTTACCTGTCATGGTAGGTCTGTAATACATGTATCTGAATTGATTTATATCCTGTTTCACAGTAAAATTGTTTGATGTGGAGAATATTTGATATGTAGACTTTTTCGTGAAAAACTGTAAATGCAACATTTTTTTTCAGTTTTATCTGGCAAAAGGAAGGGACTTCTCAGCACTTAATGGAAAGCTGTTAAGTCCTGTAATAATTCTTCTTTTCCCCTCTGTTAGAAGACTGGAGTGAAATTTTCTTTTTCCTGCCTAAGTGTATTCTTAAATTCTCCAATAATTGAGATTTTTTTCTTTTATTTCCTGGTAGTATTCTGATGCTGGAGGCCTCAGGTTTTGGTCTCCTTACGATAAAGGAACCTGTGGAGTAAATTATGCTAGATTGGATTACTTGCCCTGTTACTATGGGATGGTGAGAAATCTAAACCTAACCTAGTTGGAGGATCTTACATATGAATATATAGTTTACTCCACTAGTTATTTCTACTATTCAACCTATTTAAAGTGCTGGATTAAAAAGATTCCCACATCCCAGATAAGCTATCCATAAATCTTAACTCTTCGCTGATTTTTACCTATTCATGCAACATATGTTTGAGATCTACTCTATTCAAAGCACTATAGAATCTAGTGAGGAAAGAATAAGATATGAAATTTATCCTGAAGAGATTTGAAGTCTAAGAGTGGGAAAGACCAATGTTTTATGCAATGGGAAAAGCCCTACCATGGGGTGTGGAGAGAGGGTCTAATAAAGGCATTTTACTAAAAGACTGAACATTGGCTCCATTCTTGTCCTTAAAGAATGTTTTTCATCACTTTGTTCTCTATAGCCAGCTCCACACCAAGTAGTTAGGTTTAGATCGTGAGATTGAGTCTAATATAAAGCCTCTTTCTAGGATTTCCTTTATTTTTCTACCAAGGTCCAGTTCCCTTTTATTTGGTGAATATAGCTAGACCATCTGCTTCGATAGTCAATACACTAATAAAACTTGTTATAACATGTATACTGACTGCATTTATTTGAACACTGGAAACCAAGTAGTTTGATTTTTTTCCCTCTGGCAGTGGCTGTCTTCAATGGACATCAGAACTCTACCTTTTATGTTAAATCCAGTCTTAGTCCAGATGACCAGTTTTTAGTCAGTGGCTCAAGTGATGAAGCTGCCTACATCTGGAAGGTAAGTTGCCAAACTTCCCCCACAAAGGTGACACTAAAATATTCTTGCAAATATGTTTTCTTTCCAAGATAAGGTAAGTTTAGTGTAAACACGTACCAATAACTTTTTCTACAACAAATGTTCTGTAAAAGTTGCTTCTTGCCTCTTAATATAGCCAAAACCTCACTCTGACCGTCACAGAATATATCACACTTTCATGGCCAGAGCTTCTCAGAAATTGGCAGTCCATATCCTCCAACAGTTTCACAGATTATCAAGAAATTGAGAATTCAGAAGACTGGAAGAATCTTAACTGCTTTGTCCTGCTTCCTAGAAAAAAGTACTGTACTGCCTTTCCACCCTGTGTTTTCAAACTCATTCAAAGTATAGTATTTTGAGCCCTAGGATCCTACACCCAAATCATCCATGGAGCCTTGTACAAAACACTCACTCAAAAATACTTGTATAATAATTGTATTCTTTACTCTCGTCTTATAAGTGGCTAATATTCAGGCTACTAAAATACATGTGGCTGCATTATCAGTTTTGTGTGTATTTAATAGCATTATTTAATTTTTTTAATTTTATAGATTTCCCATTTCTGTTACACAAATTTATATATATATATTTTTGTTTTTAAATAACAGTGATTCTAGGGGCCAGCCTGGTGGCTTAATGGTTAAGTTCATGTGCTCTGCTTTGGCGGCCCGGGGTTTATCAGTTCAGATCCTGGGTGTGCACTTATCAAGCCATGTTGTGGCAGGTGTCCCACATAAAAAGTAGATGAAGATGGGCATGGATGTTAGCTCAGGGCCAATCTTTCTCAGCAAAAAGAGGAGGATTGGCAGCAGATGTTAGCTCAGGGCTAATCTTACTCAAAAAAAAAAAAAAGAATGGATAAGTAAATAACAGTGATTCTAAAGTTTTACTGTGAGCTAAGAAATGTGAAGCTATCCATTTGAAGTCCAGCAGAGAAAACTGAAATGTTACACAAGTACACTTGCTGACCACTAAAAAAAATGGCTTTTGTGGCAATAATTAATTATAGAAACGTGTGGGAGTTCAGAGAAAGAAGAGCAGCATTAAAGCCTTGTTTTCCTAGGGCTAGAAATTAATTATCCTCTAGATTGCCCTGTAATTTCAGAAGTATCTTTGACATGGGTGAATTGAATGATCAGAATTCACACATTTTGGATTTTAGAGTCATAATGTCTAAAACTTCATAGACCCATAGATTCTATAGTATCAAATCCCTTCTTAGGAGAAAATTTTATCATTCTTAGTCCTGCCATCCTCTAGGAAGTCACATCTTTAATGTTGTCTTGGGACAGGGATAGAACCTGTCAGATATGAAGCATAAGTCTTCAGTTTAATTTCCTCTGGGCCTGGGGGAAGTACTAAAATAATGACTTCTCTGTATACCTAGAGTTGCAAAAATGCAACACTGCCTTATTAAAAGCTTTTAGTAACAATATCCTAGATGGTCACAAGGTGGAGATATTGTTCTATCCAAGATGCTTTTGTATTGGTCTTGCCTCTTTCTACAAGCACATTTCTTTCTTTTATTTGTTATATTTTTTAATGAAAATGTGCTTATAAAATATATACTTGAGACCCTTATATGTGAGTTTTTACCTAGCTGCTTGTCTATAAAATTCTGAATTGAGCTTTAAACTTTAGCAATATGTCACTAGGACTAATGCTTCTCTTGTCTTATGTTTTAAATTTTGAGTTTCAAATTTGGTCTTAGGCTTCTTATTTTACTATCTTTTTGTTTTCCCTTTCTCCTTCCCTCTCTGTCTTACCTACTACATTCCTTTCTCTACTTTGGCTTTCAACTTGGCTAGAGGATTTTATTCCCACCAAAGTCTGTATCTTTTTAAGTTTCTTCTTAAAAAAAGCTTTTCAGACATGCCAAAAAGTATAATAAAGGATTATGCAAAAAATACTTATGCACTGGTCATTTTTTTAATCATTTAAAATCAGTTTCTTAATTATATATGCATAATTATGTATCTAATTATATATATCGTGTGTGTGTTGCTATAGGTATAGTTTTATTGCCAATTCTTAAAGTTCCTTCCTAGCCCTCTTGTCTAGTACAAAGGCCCTTTTTTGTTTGTTTCAAGGAATGAGGATTGAGGGATATGTCCTCTCTTTAAAGACATGCAGTAAAGATACTTGGCTGCTATTCGTAACCCATTTTCAGACATTCAGTCAGTGGCTATCACATACATGAGTGACCCTTTCTGAATTCCTAGGCTGGGTCACATGTTAGTGCTCAATGACGTGGTTCAGACATGATGTTCTCCTGCCTGTCCACACGTAACTCAGGCTCTGATATTTGAGATCCTGGCAGGCTTACTGCTCCTAAAATTGAATTTGCCTAGTGAGGTGGCTCAGTTTCTCTTTTCCATGATAAAATAGGGGGAGGAAGGGTAGTTTAAAAACAATTCCATGCAAGCTGAGTATCCAGGCTGTTAGGTTGTCTTATAACCCTGCTGCTTCCAAGAGGACAGAATTCTCTCAAATGTTGGGATTTTTCCTACACTGAAAAGCCCATGGGCAAAAAAAAAAACAGTGAAAGAAGGGAGTTTTAGATCTTAAGACAAAAAAGAATGACCTTTTAATCCTTACCACTGCCTGAAAAGGGGGAGATGTAGTATGGTTTGAATGTCTGATACTGAGACTCAAAACTTAAAAATCAAAAGATTTAATATTAAATTTTTTCTTTGTAATTTCTTACCCTTTGTCCCACCCTCACCCTTAGCCCCTCTTCCCTGGTTCATTTCTGATGTAGCCACTGAATGGTATTGAAGTGGTTATAAATAAACTGATTTGGCACAGTCATTCTACCGCTGACTGGCGAAACATTGAGCCTGACACTTTAGGAAGTGTAAATGATCTCATGGCAGAAATAAAGATTAGATTTGGTTTCTAACTGGGCAATAAGGAGATTTTTTTAAGGAAAGGTGCTGATCTTTTTTGCATATTTAAGTATACAAAATGTTTTATGAGGTCTATAGGTTAGAGCCAGTTACTTCTATAGGTACCTTCATAGTTCTGGAGTTTTAACCTTGGGATTCTTCATGCCTTGAATTAAAGTCTTTATACTATAACAAGTAGAATATGTAAGAGAGAACAATTTTTTGTATTTTGATCATCCCTGGAATGCAGGGAGGTAAATGTCTCTCAGACTTATAGTCCATTCTTCCTACTTCAAAGTAGAGGGAGGCTTTTAAAAAAAATGAAATCATGTTGTTATGGTAATATTTTTATAATAATGAAGTGACTATAAATAAAAGCTTATCTGAATAAAAGTGAAAGATTTAAAAGCTACCTGAGTTTCATTAGAGGAAGTTAATCTTCTTTGAAGTAGTCACAAGTATACTATACCATACTAAGATAGTCCTAAACTGTGAAACGCCTGTTACTAACATTCATAAAAACTTGTTGGACATTAATTCTCATTCCAGACCACAACATGCCCTTCCCTCCACTTTTCTTTATTGAGATAGAATTCATATAAAATTCACCGTTTTAAAGTGTATGATTCAGTGATTTTGACTATAATCACAATATTACGCAGCCATCACCACTATCTCATTCTCAAACATTTTCATCACTCTGAGAAGAAACCTCATACACTTTAAGACTTTATCTCCATTCCTCACTGCCCCCAGCCCCTGGCAACTACTAACCTGTGTTCAGTCTCTATGGACTTGCCTGTTCTGGACATTTCATGCAAATGGAATCATACCAGATGTGATCTTTCATGTCTGACTTCTCTCACTTAATGTTTTAATGGTATATCCATGTTGTTGCATGTATCAGTACTTCATTCCTTTTTACAGCTGAATATTCTGTTGTGTGGATAGACATTTTATTTATTCATTCATCAGTTGATGGATATTTGAGTTATTCTAGTTTCTGGCTTTATGAATAAAGCTGCTATGAACATTTGTGTACAAGTTTTTGTTTGAGCATATGTTTTCAGTTCTCCTGGAAGTATATACCTAAGAGTGGAATTGCTGGGTCATGTGGTAGTTAATTCTAGATTTAACTTTTTGAGGTACCTTCCCCCCACTTTTAATGCTATGTAAAGTGCCTGGCTCATGGTAATCATTCAATAAATGCTGACTTTTATTGTCATTGTTATTATTCCTACCTTATTATTAAATTGTAAAAAGTTTTTCAAAGGGATCTATCCTTTGTTTTTTCTCTTAGATCCTATAGATAAATGCAGAAATATACGTATATTCTGTTGGTGGATGTTTGGTTTTTCTTGAAATGCATTTTAATCCTTTGCACACATTCAAGTTCTTGTAAATATTGTAATTCCTAGGAAACTGACACAGGGGCAGTCTCATGAAATCATAAGCTAGAGGCAAGAAGCAGACTAAACCAATGGGGTAGAATAATGTGTTTCTACCAGGAAGGACATGAGGATTTCTTCTTCCTTTTAACTTGCTGCTACCAGTCCTGCTTGGAAGAGAAACTTAATGGTCTGGGGCATCCTAAATGGAGGAGGAAGGAGAATTTCTGTGACTACTGAGGTAGTTAGAGACTATCTTGAAAGTCTTTTCTAAAATATGCTACCTTGTGAGAGAATGAGTTATTGTTCTCTGTGGTATTATTGTAAGAGTAGGCAGTAAGTGAAATCCTTTTAGACAATACTCAGGAAGAAGCTTCCTTTTCTGTTAAACTTTAATTAACCCAACAAGGCAAATTATACTCTACTCTTTGTCTTCTTTTGCTTTTTGAATCATTACATATATGCCATTTAACCCAAGAGAGGAATAGTAATAATTTATTTGGATGACCTTATGAATCAGTGTGTTGTTTCTCTTCGCTATAGTCTGAGGGATCTGCTAAGTTTACTTAGTCATTTTCACAAATATTCTTTCCAGAGTTACCTGTGCTTTCTTCATATAAATGAGCAATGATTCAGAGCCTCAAAAAAGTGAAAAGAATAATTTCTCTTTTTCAAGCACATCCTAATAATAGTCACATGAGTTTATACTCCATATTGTGCTGATTAATTCTCATGGCCTCTGAGAGGAATTGACAGCTCTTGAATGAGTCAGCTGTCAAATGCATATCAGTAGTAGCATCCAATGAGAGGGGAAAATATGATTCTTAGTCACATGTGTAGTACTGTACACTGTGACCCTTCTTTATACATTAAAATGTATAAATAAATGTATACATAAAATGTGGCAATACTTACTTGAAAATTCAAGATTTCTTTAAGCAAATTAACTGAAATAAAATTTTAGAGGAATTTTCTTTTTCCAAAAAAAGATACCAAAGTGCCATGTAAAATATAGTTTTATACCCTTCAAAATGAAAGGGTATAACTTTGGACTTTGGTAAAAGTCAGTGAGTCTTTTGGAAGAAAGCCTATCCTCTTGTCCCAAGAGCTGTTAGCATGTGTCAGGTACCTTCAGGACTTAGTTCCTGGAAATAGCTGACTAGAGAAGATCTGAAATGTCTAGGCTATATAGAAACAGGACTCCACTTGAAGTGTATTACTTAGCAGCCAGACCTCATCCCTCCAGAAAGTTTATCAGCTGAAAGGTGAAAGATAATATCAGTCTTGAATTTTAGTCAGTGTATATATAGCTGGGTAGTCCTAATTTGAAATAAGACTTGTCCTGGTATTTAAGCTCATATTATTTACTTATTTTGGCTATTTTCATTCTGTTTTCTCAGATGAATGTTAGAAGTATTTTCATTGCTCAATGGGACGGTTTTTCCAAATTATACTAGGCATGTCCAGGGGTCTTTGGTAACAACCCTAAAACTCTAAGGCACAAATAGAGAGAGATCCAAAGCCTCTATCTGGGAGACCTAAGACTGTTCTGCTGACTTGTTTTTTCTCTTTTTTGGTGGTGTGTAGGTCTCCACACCTTGGCATCCTCCTACTGTGCTCCTGGGTCATTCTCAAGAGGTCACGTCTGTGTGCTGGTGTCCATCAGACTTCACAAAGGTTTGTAAACAAATCTCTGTAGTTGGTTTAAAAAGTAGATCACAGATTTGTAGGTTTTCCCAAGGTTAGTTTGAGAATTATGTAGACTTTTATGTTTAAACAGAGATTTAAAAGATGTAGAGACCATCCAGGATCTATATCAGCATTAATCATACATATTCTACTCTTCTCTACCAATAGAAATTATATTATGCACTAAGGAATAAGAGTGGATTTCCTGATTCCCTAGTCACTCCTTTCCTAAACATAGAATTAAGTTTTAATATCATTAAAATTTTATCTTAAAGTCTAAGATAAAAAGAAAATCTAAGGGAAGAGCTAGTCTTCTTAACTTTCTACATATTGTCAATGTAGTATACTAAAGGTAACGTCTTGACTGTCCTTCACAAACCAGTTTGGGTTTTCATATGCCTACAAAATGCTTACTATGAAGTCTTGATATGTTAGGTTATCTGTGGCTAAACTACATAAGAAGTAGCTTCAAAATGTTTTAGGCACTCTGAAAAGAAGCTCACTTTTAAGTTTTTTTAAAATAGTGATACTTTAAAACAAATATAAACAAAAACCCTGAAATATAGAAAGGCCAGAAACAAACAAATTCCGTGTATATGTAGGGATTTCATATAACAGTAGCCCAAGTTCCACTCACTCTCCCAGCCCTCACTGCATCTGGTCTTTGGGTTATTCTGGGTTTACAGGAAATCGCACTTTTGTAGAGATCTTCCCTTTAATGTATGATGTTTTGAGGCTTTGTTGCCTAATTGTTCCCTCTGTTTTTTATATTCCAGAAACTTCTCATGGTCTGATCTACTCATGGCATCCCTACTAGCTTTCCAATACTGCTGTGGATTTCTTTTTATTTCTATAACCCTGTACAGTCATGTGTTGCTTTACAATGAGGAGACATTCTGAAAAATGCATCATTAGGCGATTTTGTCATGTACAAACATCATAGAATGTACTTAAGACAAACCTAGAGGGTACTACACACTTAGACTATATGGTACTAATCTTATGGGACCACTGTTGGATATGCAGGCTGTCACCGACCAAAACATCATTATAGGTGCATGACTATATAACCGTTTCTGTGGTCAGCTTCATGATAGATCTCTTTTTGAAATCATTGCTTTAATCACCACTAATTACATCCCGATGACATTTTTGTCTGGAATTTCTTGTAACTTCCAGTGAAATATCTGCTTTTAATGTGGAATTTTGTATCTTCATAGGACTTACTAAGATGAATGGTTTTTTAATTATTCAGTTAACTATGTCATCTTTTTTCCACCATCATATATTATCTTTATCTCCATGCACAGAAAAGACTAAGGAAATGGCAGGGCTGTTTACCTATACTAGTTTAATGACCACCTTTTTAAAAGTTTCTTTAAAATTATTTGGCCCTAGCCTAGAGTTAGGAAGGTAAAATATGGTTTAAAAAAAAGGATCTAGCTTTCGAAATTGGAAAAACTTGGATTCAGTTTCTACCTCTGCCACTTACTTATGGTGCCCTTGGGCAAATAACTGTATTCTCATTTTGTAGATGAGGTTATTTGAGTACAAGCCTTTTTATATTGTGAGAATAAGGAAGAATGTAAATTGTCGGACATACAGTAGGCGCTCTGTAAATAATAACTCTTGTTAATAAACTATAGAGTAACTGGGGATTCCAGGCATTTCTTGCTGAGTAGTTAAATATGTGTGTCTTCTTTTGGCCTCCCAGTAAGGAAAGGAAAAAGCTGCCAGTCTCTTGGGGGCCAAGACTTAAGAGAACGTGTGTTCTTTTTTTCTCTCTCTTTAGTGACTGAAATAGAGAAATTATATAAACAAATGTTCTGGGTACCAGTGGCCATTTGCCACCAGCTCTTGAAGCTGGACTTTCTCTGCCATAAAAGGCTTGGGACCAAGATCAGAAATGGTCAGATATTTTTAAAGGGGCAAAGGTTGTTTTTAACTTCTTTCAGCCCAGTGAACTTGTTGTTTTCCCAGATTGCTCCTTTTACCTATCTGAAAAAGAATCTCAAAGGAATGGTTTCATTCTACTTGAGTAGACTAGAATCGTGGATTGAGTCTGATCTTGGAAATGATCCCATTACTTTAGCAATAAGCCAGAACAGGGAAATTCAGAAGAAAGTCATAGAAGTTGCATGTTGGTGACATACGCTGATTGATCATTTAAGAGAAAGAGAGAGTAAAAGCGTATCTTAATTATATAGTTCATAGTTATATAGAAGGTGATAAAGATAATGACTTGCCCAACTTCTTGAGAATAAAATGAAATGAACCTGGCTTTATAGTAGAGCTTTTTAGGCTAGGTAAGAAATAAGTAGTGATGAAAGACATGCCAGTAGAATGTATATAAAGAAGAAACTAGAGAGTCCACTTCTTTGGAAATCTGGAATGGTTCCTGAAAGTATATGGAATGGAAATATATGATCTTTCAAATTGCATTTTCTATTTTGTAATATCAGATGAAATAAAATTCTCTAGTCATGAGTCCTTAAGACACATCTATTCTTTACTTTGTTGTGAATCTTTGACTGAAACTTCTTAACTCCCTTCCTGGTTCTCCTCAGATTGCTACCTGCTCTGATGACAATACACTGAAAATCTGGCGCTTGAATAGAGGCTTAGAGGAGAAATCCGGAGGAGATAAACTCTCCATAGTGGGTTGGGCCTCTCAGAAGAAAAAAGAGGCAAGAGCTGACCTAGGTAAGGATCCCATGCATTTTTGTAAGCCTTTTATGGCTTTGATTGGTTTAGTTCTGCAGTACAGAGTGATAAGCTAGGTTTAATCTTCTTTTGGTATATTTTTAAAAGAAAGCACCATCTTCTTGACATTCATTCTTTTCAATAAATATTTTCTGAGCACTATTATGTTTATCAACTACACAAGGTGCTGGAATACAGTGGTGGATTTATTTTTAAAATATTGAACACCTGTTGTGTGTTAGGCACTGTTCTAAGTTGATGGGTATTCAGCAATGAACAAAAGAATCAAAAATCCCAAAGATGTAAATGAAGCTTACATATTAGTGTGAGAGGCAATAAACAAGCTAAAGAAGTAAAATATGTACTCTGTCAGATAACAGTAAGTGCTTTTAGGGAAAAAAGGAAAGCAAGAATGGGAGAATGGCAAAGTGTGCTGTTGCAATTTTAAATTTGGTGCCCAGGGAGGCCTCAATGAAAAGACAACATTTGAGTAGAGAAAGTGAAATAGTGAGCCATGTGGATATTTTGGAGAATATTCCAGGCGGACAAAACAGGAAGTGCAAAGTGAAGCAGGAGCAGTTCTGGTGTATTTTCTGTTCCTCAAAGAGGCTGATGTGGCTGGAGCAGGCGAAGGAAAGGGAGTAGTACAGTAGTGGAAAATGAGGTGCTTGTATGATTTGGGCTTTTATTGTGACATACAAAAAGCTGTCAGAGGGTTTTGAATAGAGGAATGTCATGATCTGGCTTTTCTTTTTTTTTTAAACATTTTTCTTTTTTTTTAGATTTTTTCCTTTTTCTCCCCAAAGCCCCCGGGTACATAGTTATATACTCTTCATTGTGGGTCCTTCTAGTTGTGGCATGTGGGATGCTGCCTCAGCGTGGTTTGATGAGCAGTGCCATGTCCGCGTCCAGGATTCGAACCAACAAAACACTGGGCCGCCTACAGCGGAGCGCGCAAACTTAACCACTAGGCCACGGGGCCAGCCCCATGATCTGACTTTTCTTAACTTGATCGTTCTTACTCCTGTGTTGAAAAAAACTTGTAAAGAGATTAGAGTAAAAGCAGGAAGCTAATTTTAAAATCCATTGAAATAATCCAGGAAACAATGATGGTGACTTGGTAAGTGGTAACCGAAAGATATAAGAAGTCTTCAAATTCTGGATATATTTACAAGATAGAGCCAACAGAATATGCTGCAGGATCAGATGTGAATGTGAGGGAGAGTTATCAAGGATGACTTGCTAGAGTTTTTGCCTTGAGAAGCTAGAAGAATAGAGTTGCCATTAACCTAGATAGAAATCACTGCAGGAGGAGCAGGTTTGAGAGGGAAGAGCTGAAGTTCTATTTGCATATATTGTTTGATATGATTCTTAGGCATCCAAATGGAGATGTCAGAGAGGCAGGTAGATGTTTAATTCTGCAATTCACGGCTGGAGTTATAAACGTGTGATTCATCATCGTACAGATGAAGGTAACTATAATAGAAAAGAGAATAAGTCTGGTGCCTGAGCCTTGGAATAGCCCATTGTTTAGAGGTTGGAGAGGTGAAAGAGCAAGCACAAGTAGAGGAGTAAAGGAAAAACCAGGAGAGTATTGTGTCCTAGAAGCTGAGTAAATAAAGGAGAGAGGGATGGATTTGGTCAAGTGTTTTTGGCATGCCACACAAGATGAGGGGTAAAAAGTGACCTTTGGGTTTGGCAGTGTGAGGGTTATTTGCTGATTTTAATGAGAGCAGTTTTGGTGGAGTGTCGGTGGTCTGATTAGTGTTGTTTAGGAGGATGGAAAAAGAGAACTTGGAGACTACAAGTATAGAAGGCCTTTTCAAGGAGTTTTGCTAGAAAGGAAAGGAGAGAAATGAAGTGCTAGCTGAAGAAAGAAGCAGTGTTGAAGTTTTTGTTTTGGTATATATATGTGTGTGTATATATGTATATTTTTTTAATGGGAATATAGGATTTTGTATGTGATTGGAAGGATCCTGTAGAGAGGGGGAAAATTGATGCAGGGAAATTGGCTAGAGCTGTATCCTCAAGTATTTGTGAGGGGATGATATCTAATATACAGGTAGACGGGTAGGGCTTTCCCAGGAGCTTGGATAGTTCATCCATGATAATTGGAGAGAAGGCAGAATATGCAGGCACAGAGAAGGTAGGTGGATAGATGGGATGGTTAGAACTGGTGGAAGTTTCCTTCTTTTCTGATCCCTTCTGTTTTCTTAGTGAGATAGGAATCAGGATCATCAACTGAGAATAAAGGTGAGGAAGGAGGTGGTAGAGATTTGAGGAGAGATAAGAAGGTTTGAAGTAGTCACGTAGAGAATAGAACAGTAAATGGACCAGGGACATATGATTGTTGGGTGTAAGATCAACTTGAGGCAAGCAGTCATTAATTGAAAGTGATCAGTCAGTGTGGTTGTATGTCTGCTGCACAGGTACAAGTACACTGTAGGTGGAGAGTAGGAATTAACCAGGGATGTGGTTTAAATCCACAAGTATGTGAGGACGGAGTGAGTGGAGGGCTAAGGGCTAAGGGTAGAGAGGATGACTATAATGAGATTATTATGAGAGGATGATTATAATGACTGACTGTAGGATTTAAATTGGGTAAGGAGGGAAGTGAGGATATAATGGGGCTGAGGGACAGTGTAAAAGTGGTAAGATCAGTGAATTGAGGATCCTCTGAGAATGAAGGCTTGTTGGAATTGGAGTACTAATGGGAGCTGGGAAAATTGATTGAAATTAAGATGATGAAAGATTTGCAGGTATTGGTAATAATAAGGTCTAGGAATAAGTGGCTTAAGTGAGTGAAAGGACAAGGCTATTGTAAAAGGAGATGAGGAAACTGAGAAACCAAGGTATGTATGTGGATTTTATAATAACCATGAATTGATGGGGATAGTGCTGAAGAGAATGACTGAACCGAGAGCAAAAGTCTTCCAAGCACTGAACCAGCCAAAGGGGATCCTGATGTTATCAATAGATATACAGTAATAAGCTTGAAATTCAAGCTTAAAGATTCATTTTACATTAGCCGTCAAGGCCTAAGGTAATGGGAAGTTGAAGGTGAGACAGAATATATGCTCATTTTCCTAATGACTGACTTATTTAGTCTCTCACAAGATGTTATAAGCAGAACTGGACTCCAGAGGGTCTACTTCAGTAAAGTCTTTGATGCCTTTATTTTTGGTTTTAGGTCTTTAAAATTTTATTGGTGTCATAGTTTAACAAGTCAACTAGTTCTACAAGGGTAAATAAGATAAATAGCAGTCCTCAGACATCCTGCCTCACAGTTCCCCTTTCCCAGGAGCAACTACTTTCAAATCTTTTAGCTGATTCTTTGATATGTATGTCTATATCTCTAAATAATATTTGTGCATTTCTATTTCTTTGGGAGTTTTTTTGTAGTTTTCAACATTATCTATTGACTTCTTACTTTGTGAGATGAGGATTTAGCTCTCTTTCCTGTGTCCCCACTACTCCCAAACCTCTTCACACTCCCCATTATGCTATCTTCCCAATACAGGGTCATAATTTTGGTTAGATTGAGTTATTATTGTTATTACTATTATGTTGTCTATTCAGAATAGAGCTGTGTGGTAAACTTGCTGTTACTTTTTTAATTCCTGTGCTGTTTTCCCTGTTGAGGCTTTTATCTTTTTAGAGATTTGTCAAAATATATTCACATACCATAAATTCACTTAAAGTATACAGTTCAGTTGTCTTTAATATATTCAGAATTGGGCAGTCATCAACACAATCTAATTCTAGAATATTTTCAACATCCAAAATGAGAGTTCCAATTTCTCCGTATCCTTACCAATGCTTGTTAATGTTCATCTTTTTGATTACAGCCATCCTAGTAAGTATGAAGTGATATCCCATTGTAGTTTTATTTGTATTTCCCTGATGGCTAATGATGTTGAACATCTTTCTGTATGCTTATTGCCATTTGTATATTTTCTTGGGAAAAATGCCTCATATGCAGATTCTTTGCTCATATTTTAATTATGTTATTTGCCTTTTTATTATTGAGTTGTCAGTGTTCTTTATATATTGTGGATATAAGTCCCTTCTCATATAATGATTTGCAAGTACTTTTTCTTATTCTGTTGATTGTCTTTTCATTTTCTTTCTTTTTTTTTTTTTTTTAAAGATTGGCACCTGAGCTAACAACTGTTGCCAATCTTTTTTTGTGTGTGCTTTTTCTCCCCAAATCCCCCCAGTACATAGTTGTATATTTTAGTTGTGGGTCCTTCTAGTTGTGGTATGTAGGATGCCACCTCAACATGGCCTAATGAGTGGTGCCATGTCTGCGCCCAGGATCCAAACCGGTGAAACCCCAGGCTGCCAAAGCAGAGCATGTGAACTTAACCACTCAGCCATGGGGATGGCCCCATCCTTTCTTGATGGTGTCTTTTAACACAAAAAATTTTCTAATTTTGATGAAGTCCAATTTCTTTGTTTTTTCTCTTGTCATTTGTGCTTTTGATATTGTATCCAAGAAACTGTTGCCTAACCCAAGGTCACAAAGATTTACTCCTATATTTTCTTCTAGGATTTTTTAAGTTTTAGGGCTACTTCCCATTTTGTGTACGATGTGAGGTAAGGATCCAAATTGATTCTTTTGCACATGGATAGCCAGCCTCCTCAGTATCATTTTTTAAAGAGACTATTCTTCATCCCACTGAATTGTTTTGGCACCCTTGCGAAAGATCGATTGACCATAAATGTAAAGGTTTATTTTTGGCCTCTCAGTTCTGTTCCATTGATATATATGTCTATCCTTTACCGATATCACATTGTCTTGATTACTGTAACTTTGTAGTAGGTTTTGAAATTGGAAAGTCTGAGTCCTCAATTTTCTTCTTCTTTTTCAAGATTGTTTTGACTATTCTGAGTCTCTTGTGTTTCTATACAGATTTTAGGACCAGCTTGTCAGTTTCTGCAAAATGGCCAGCTGGGATTTTTTTTTGAGGATGATTAGCCCTGAGCTAACATCTGCCACCAATCCTCCTCTTTTTGCTGAGGAAGACTGGCCCTGGTGTCTATCTTCCTCTGCTTTATATGTAGGACACCTACCACAGCATGGCTTGCCAAGCGATGCCATGTCTGCACCCGGGATCTGAACTGGCGAACCCTGGGCCGCCGAAGCAGAATATGCGCACTTGACTGCTGAGCCACCGGGCCGGCCCCCCAGCTGGGATTTTGATAGGGATTGCAATGAATCTGTAGATCAGTTTTGGGAGTACTGCCATCTTAATAACGTTAAGCCTTCTGATCCATGAGTGTGGGATGTCTGTCTGCTGCCTTATTTGTTTGTGAGTGTGTGTGTGTGTGTGTGTGTGTGTGTGTGTGAGAGAGAGAGAGAGAGAGAGAGAGAGAGAGGAAGATTGGCCCTGAGCTAACATCTGTTGCCAATCTTCCTCTTTTCACTTGAGGAATATGGTCCCTGAGGTAACATCCATGCCAATCTTCCTCTACTTTGTATATGGGATGCTGCCATAGCATGGCTTGATGAGCGGTGTGTAGGTCCACACCCAGGATCCAAACCTGTGAACCCTGGGCTGCTAAAGCAGAGCACATAAACTTAACCACTATGCCACTGGACTGGCCCCCATGCTGCCTTGTTTTTATATGTACTTTTCTCTCCCTAATTTTGGAAAACACAAAAGAGAAAAATCATATGTGGGAAAAGCCGTCACTATTTCTACCACTCACACATAGTTTTAATTAACATTTGAGTCATTTTTTGAGATTTTTTCCCCCCATATCCATAGAGATTCTTATTAACAGAGTCATAGTTATGCTGTTTATACATTGGATTGCTTGGGGATTTTTTTCACTGAACATGGTGTTCCAAGCACTTTCTATGTTATTTGTTTAGCAAAACATTTTAAATAGTCCCCTGAGTAAATGTTCCATAGTTTACCTAGCTGTTTTCTTATAGATGGACATTTTGTTTCCAATATTTTGTGAAAATCTTTTTTTTCTTCCTGAATTTAGGGTCCTCCCCTCCCATTAAAATAGATTCCCAGAGGTAGAATTTCTATGTTAATGGCTGTAACCATTTTAAGATTTTTGATGAAAAGTATGTTGATTTTAGGTAGATATTTTTAGTGTATCATTAATTATTCTTAGTTTTGGAAACTAAGTCACAGATAAAGTTACACGTGTTGACCAAATTTGGACCATAATAATAACAACAGCACCATTTAGCCATTATTGAATACTAGCACAGTTGTTCTAAGGACCTACTTGGATTATCTCATTTAATTCCCCAAACAACCAAAACTGAAGCTCAAGGAAGTTAGAATTGCCTGAGATCACGCAGCCGTGGAGTTGTAGTAGCACCAGAGTTTAAACCCTGGCAATCTGATTCTAGAGCACATACTTGGAACTGCCCTGCAGTACTGCCTCCTGTAGAACCAACAGAGCAAAGCAAAGTTCAAGTTAAGACCAGACCAGGAGTTATACCTAGATTTCTCCATTTTTTTTAGTTGAGGTTTTTCACTGAGTTTGCAGCATTATGAAATTTCAGTTGTACATTATTCTTTGTCAGTCATCTTATAGGTGCACCCTGTCACCCTTTGTGCCCACCCCCTACCCTCCTTCCCCCAGTAACCACTAATCTCTTCTCTTTATCCAGGTGTTTGTTTATCTTCCACATATGAGTAGAATCATACAGAGTTTGTCTTTCTCTATCTGGCTTATTTTGCTTAACATAATTAATACCCTCAAAGTCCATCCATGTTGTTGTGAATGGGATGGTTTTGTCATTTTTTATGGCTGAGTAGTATTCCATTGTGTATATATAAACCATATCTTCTTTATCCAGTCATCAGTCAGTGGGCACTTAGGTTGCTTCCACATCTTGGCTATTGTGAATAATGCTGCAGTGAACATAAGAGGTGCGTGAGTCTCTTTGAATTGCTGATTTCAAGTTCTTTGGATAGATACCCAGTAGTGGGATGGCTGGGTCATGTGGTATTTCTGTTTTTAATTTTTTGGGAAGTCTCCATACTGTTTTCCGTAGTGGCTGCACCAGTTTGCATTCCTACCAGCAGTGTATGAGGATTCCTTTTTCTCCACGACCTCTCCAACGTTTGGTATTTTTTTGTCTTGATTATTATAGCCATTCTAACGGGTGTAAGGTGATATCTTAGCGTAGTTTTGATTTGCATTTCCCTGCTGATCATCACTATGATGAGCATCTTTTCGTGTGCCTATTGGCCATCTGTATATCTTTGGAAAATGTCTGTTCATATCCCCTGCCCATTTTTTGATTGGGTTGTTTGAGTTTTTGTTGTTGAGTTGATTTCTCCATTTTTGAGTGATGCTAGAGTTACTCTGAAGAACACTACAGAAGAACAACCTGATGTTAGTACCAAAGATTGACACACTGGCCATTTTACTCTATAAGCCAGCTTCCAGCAACAGATTGGCCGCTGCTAATCACATTGCAATTTTGAAAATTGTTCCTCTGCTTTCCCAAGCTTCTAATTGCGACCCTAACCCTTCATTGCTGCTCTGGACTGAAGTTTTCTCTTCTGGCCCTTTTAACACACCGACTGGAAGGCTTTAAATCCCAAGACACAGCCCCTTTTCCCTCTGCCCTACTTTTCCAGCCAACACCTGCTCTATTGCTTACTGTTCTTTCACTGTTTCAGCCAGAGATCTCATAGCACTGTCGAGGCCAGTGATTCTCAACCCTGGCTATGCATCAGAACCACTGTGGAGCTTTTTAAAAGTTTGTGTGTCCCCAGAGATTGTTCAGTAGGTCTGGGGTGGGGGCCAAGTACCTGTATTTTTATAAAGCTCAAAGTAAGTCTGGTATGCAGCCAGGATTGAGAACCTCTGGTCTCTATGTCATGAGTGACAAAGATGATTATCCTTATCTCAAAGAGAAGGAAACCTTACCTGTTCTATCTGAAGTGCTTGCTGCATTCTCACAAGTCAGCAGAATACTTACAGAGTCTGTTTTTTGACGCCTAGAACCTCACCATCATCCCTCTCAGCAGTAACGAAATTTAACAATCATTGTTTAATAATTCTTTGCTAGGTACTAGCAAAGGTGCTTTAGGTAGGCCTAAAGATGAGTAAATCATCGCCTGCCTTCTAGATGCTCACAGTCTAGTCCAGGAGGCAGATACAAAAACTATAGTACCTTGTAAACATTTCTCCTAAGTATATAAACAAAAAGCTCTGAGAGCCTACTTTCTGTGGGAGTGGAGAGAGAGCTCTATGGGATGGGAGGAAAGAAGTTTGTGAAATCTTCACAGTGGAGTTAACATTGTTTTCAGAGCCTGGAAATGCTAGGAGAATTTTTGCCTGGCAAAGAAAGGGCAGACTTGGCAAGAAAACCACATGAACAAAGACAGAGCTGTGACAATGCTCAGCTTGTTCAGGAAGCAGTGAGTAGTCTCCTGCAACAGGATCCTAAATATAGTATGTGATAAGACTGAAAAGGTGGGATGAGGCCAGTGGCAAACCCTTATATAGAAAGAAGCTACAAGTTGACTGATTATTAGTAAATTCTCTATAATTCCTCAAAGGAACTGACTTTCGGGCAGTGACCCAGTCCATGCTACTGTGTCATCAGGTCTCATGTAGTACTTAGGGTCAGTAGGGGTTGATGCACCTAAGTAGATGAAGTTCTAAATGGCATGTCATATTTAAATGTGTAGGCCAACATAGTGACATACTATTCAGCTGTTAAAAAGAATGCAGTGCATCTACGTGTACTTATATGAAGAGATGCAAAGAGAGAAAGATACATTGTTAAGAGAAAAGAGCAAATTGCAGAGCTTTCGTGTGTAATAATCTGTTGTGTTTTTTAACATATGGTATACTATGTGTATGCTAATAGGCATGTAGAAAATTGTGGAATGCACAGGAACATAAGAGTGAAATGAAAAGATTGAAAAGATGACTTTTTACTTTCCATCTTCACCTCTGTAACTGAGTTTTTTTTACATGCACTTTTATTACTTTTATAATCTAATTATTGTTTTAAAAAGAAAAAAAGATTTATGTTTGACCCAGAGTTTTATTAACCTTCAAGTTAACAAAATCTTCTCTTTGACTCCACAGTCCACTTCTTCCTCCATTATAACATCATAAAGGGAGAGGAAATGTCCCAACTTTTCACCACATAACATTTCCCACTGAGCTTTAGTAAGCATTTCAAATGTCTGCCACTCAAGTCTCAGAAACTTCTATATGTGCTCTGTCCCTGGCCCAGCTTTTCCTTCTCCCCTAATCCTGCCTTAAATCTGCATGTTGTAAGACCAATACTATTTTAGGACTTTCTGCTCTAAACGTACACTTCAGCCCACGTTAATGGAACTAATGACTGTAGGGGCTGTGCAGTGACTGTTGACCTGCACTGAGGAGTGAAGCAGATGAAAGTTTCTTTCCTCCTGAAATAATAACTGTGATCAGGCTGTAGAACATGAGTGTGAAAACTATCACCAGATGCTCCATGGACAGGTCCATGTCACTAACTCTTCTTCCATAGCACATGACAAAATGGGGTTTTCCAGTAATGATCTTTATTGAAGGAGCGGTATCACTTTGCTGTTTCTAAAGATACGGTTGATGAGAAAAGTTTGGGGAAAGGTCAGTTTGACTTGAGTAGAGCAAAGCACAGGGTAAAACGTGCAGGGTAACTAAATGACTGAAATTAGTACTTGTAAATCTTTATTCTGGTTAAAAGAGAGATTGTATTTTTATGTCAGCCCATCGTAAATTCACTTGTGGATAAGTGCGGTTCAATAATTAAACTGAATTAAATGTCAGTTATAATTCAAAGACTTTGTGACTGAGAAATAAATAGATGCCCTTTCCTTGTTAATTGAAGACAGGAACACTATATCAGAAATACAGACAGCTCAGAAGGAAAGTGAGAAAATACAGTGTTTGTGGTGGGGCCTGAGGGAGAAGAAGCATTAGAATTTGCCAGAACTACTTGCCATTGTCTGTAAACAAGGGACAGGACACATAGAGAAGAGTTCTATCCACTGTTTGATTTGCTTTACAGAGAGCAAGAACTGTGTTTCTGAAACGTTCTTTGGCATTCTTTGACTTGTGGAAAATAGTAGCCATTTATAAGTTAAGGTGGAAAGCCACATGAGGCCTGATAACTTTAACAAGTAATTGATGGAATTAATTCTTGTGGAGATTAAGAACTATCTCCATTTAACAGATATGGAAACTGAGGCAGAGGAGATGAAGGGTTGTGCTCAAGTCACATAGTGATCGTGTCAGATTTTAGAACCTGTGCACTCCTGTTTGAGAGCCACTGTGCAGGGCCTCTTTGCTCTAGCATTGCTCAAAAATATATATGGGAGTACTAATGTCAACTTAAGAAAACAGAATGTCCTTAACAACCTAAATATCTTACTGTTACCTTAGAATACTTTGTAGCTATTAAAAACGATACTATGAGTCTGTGTTAATATGGGAAATGTTCATGATGATGTTAATAAGTAGGTTACTAAATAGTATATACATTATAGTCTCATTTTTGTATAGAAAAAATTTGAGGTGTATAATATATATCACATGTACAAGTATAGAAAAAAAACGCTTAAAGTGGTTCACCTGGATGGTTTTAAGTTTTTCTTTTAATTCTGTATCTTCTAGATTTTTACAAGTATATGTTTTACAATTGGGTGATGGAGGCTGGCAGTTAGGAAAGGGGAAGGAATATTCTAAAAGGGTGTGGTAAGAATCAAATAATTTATGTAATCTACTCACTTGGAAATCAACCCCTGAATGATTAAGTTAGCTGTAATTTTCAGTGACGACAATTCCGAAGTTTTCTATGGCTTCACTTCTGACTTTCATGACGCTCTTTTCTTTTTCAGTAACAGTGACAAGTAGCCAGAGTACTCCTGCCAAAGCCCCCAGAGTAAAGAGCAGTCCGTCCATTTCCTCCCCATCATCAGCAGCTTGTGCTCCAAGCTGTGCTGGAGATCTCCCTCTTCCTTCAAATACTCCCACGTTCTCCATTAAAACCCCTCCTGCCAAGGCCCGGTCTCCCATCAGCAGAAGAGGCTCCGTCTCCTCGGTCTCTCCCAAGCCGCCTTCATCTTTCAAGATGTCCATTAGAAATTGGATGACCCGAACACCTTCTTCATCACCACCCATCACTCCACCTGCTTCTGAGACCAAGCTTATGTCGCCAAGAAAAGCCCTCATTCCAGTGAGCCTGAAATCATCCCAAGCAGTGGCTTGCTCTGAGTCTAGAAATAGAGTAAAGAGGAGGCTAGACTCAAGTTGTCTGGAGAATGTGAAACAAAAGTGTGTGAAGAGTTGTAACTGTGTGACTGAGCTTGATGACCCAGTTGAAAAGCTTCATTTGGATCTGTGCTGCCTTGCTGGTAACCAAGAAGACCTTGGTAAGGACTCTCTCGGTCCAACCAAACCCAGCAAGATTGAAGGAGCTAGTATGAGTATCTCAGAGCCTCCTTCTCCTGCCAGTCCTTATGCTTCAGAAGGCTGTGGAACGTTACCTCTTCCTTTGGGATCTTGTGGTGAAGGATCTGAAGTGGTAGGCAAAGAGAATAGCTCCCCAGAGAATAAAAACTGGTTATTGGCCATGGCAGCCAAACGGAAGGCTGAGAATTCATCTCCACGAAGTCCATCATCCCAGACCCCCAATTCTAGAAGACAGAGCGGAAAGACTTCTCCAGGCCCGGTAAGTCAGCAATGGTGGGAAGATGCATTTCTTAACTTGAAGGGGCCCAGTGAGAAGATATAGCCCCTAACTTCAAGGGGGCAGGCACAGATCTCTTCCCAGAAGTCAGAATGCTTCTTTTTTAAAACAGGAAATCTATTTAATCCTAGGGTTGCCAGATTTAGCACATAAAAATACAGGACACATATTGCATGGGACATTTTTATACTAAAAAGTTATTTGTTGTTTGTTTGAAATTCAAATGTAGCTAGGCATGTGCTATATTTTATCTGGCAACTCTATTTACTCTCATTAAAATCTCTTCTGTCGAGGTTTGTACCTCTCAGCCCTGTTGCCTGATTCATCAAAGCCTTCTTCATCTTCCAAGATATCAATTCAAAAATATCTTGCCTCTCCTTTGACATTGTTCCCTCCCTGTCTTATATAGATTTCCCCCACATCCTAGCCCCTGGCAACCTCTTTTTATAAACTCTCTCCCCTTCTTATAGATAAAGCTGCCGCTCATGGGCAAGTTGCCAAGATCCATATATAGATTTCCAGTTTGTAATTACAGTTCATGATTATTTAAAATAAAGTGAAACGGATTTACAAAGCAGTTTAAGTGCAGAATCCTTCTAGATTATGATTTTTCCCCAATCTTTTGTAGTTATCTTGCTCATACTAATATTTTTGGCTACTCCCCTGTATCTACACTTTTTTAAACATTCAGCTTGCTTTTACTTATCTTTTTAGGACTCCTATTTCATTGGTTGACTAATATTTAAGTTAGATAATTTCAAAAACAGATATTGCTGGCACAAATAGGTTTGTGAACTGTGAATCAAAAGCAAGTGACTCATAATCATGGAGGCTGAAGTAGCTGTGAGCATTGGGTGAGCTGTGGGTACCAGTTAAAGAGAACAGAGAGCTTCTGTTAATCAGTTTACAAGTTAAGAGGGGAGATGCGTTAAGGAACTTTCCACTGTGGTTCATAGTAGCTCTCGCTCTGTGTTAAGGAGAAGATGGTAGAATGATTGAAATCCAATCCAAGAATCATGAGCAGCAATGTCTGCCCTTTTAAAGGACAGAAGCTAAATAACCTTAGGCCAGTTCTAGTTTAAAAGGTATTCGTATCCCCCACCTACTATCATAAAGCCTATCCCATAATTTTAGGAAAAATAAACTAGAGGGGCCAGCCCCGTGGCCTAGTGGTTAAGTTTGGCGCACTCTGCTTTGGCAGCCCAGGTTTGGTTTCTGGGTGCAGATCTACACCACTCGTCAGGAGCCATGCTGTGGCAGTGACCCACATACAAAATAGAGGAAGACTGGCACAGATGTTAACTCAGGGCAAATCTTCCTCAGCAAAAAGAAAGAAACTAGAAACATTTCAAAGATTACTTCAAACACAAACTCCAGCCAAGACCTTGCTACAGAACATGAAAAGAAGCTATTAGGAGTCTTTTCTTTTCTTCTCTCAAAATTATCACTGTGTCTACTCTTTGTTTATAACTGAAATTCCTATTTTTTCAGGGGAGCTAGTCTCAGCTATGCGTTAGCAAAAATGCAATTTCAGTGAAAAGTTGTTTTCACTAATGTGTGAATCTTAAAAGCTTTATAAAATAATGTGCTAGTCTAAGACATTTCTGTAATTATAATTTTAATCTTTGAAGCTAAAATTTCTTTAAAAGAATTTTTTTCTTTATGTACATGATGATAATGTAGACTTCTTCAGAAGAGGGTAACAGCTGCCATTTAAATACCTATCATTTGTAAATTTAGGAGGGTGATTTCAAAGAGGATGGTAATTGTAACCTCTTTGGTTCCTATTAGGAGGTTAAACTGGTAAATATTTTCTGCTCACATGAAAAGTCTATGCCTTCCTTCCTTGCATACTGTCTATTAAGTTTTTATTATATTCAGTACAAATCAGCCAAAAGAGACATTGCTTTCAAAATATTTGGGACTAATGGCTGACTGACTAAATAATCAAATTTCTAGACATCTTAACCTGGAATACTCTTTAGTGATAACTTGCTGAGGTAATAGCTGAACTTTATCTTAGAAAATCTCTGAAACCTAAATTTTCTTCTTCTAGGTCACCATTACGCCCAGCTCCATGAGGAAAATCTGTACATACTTCCATAGAAAATCTCAAGATGACTACTGTAGTCCTGAACAGTCAACAGAATTATAGATACTAATCTGAGTGAGTTAACTGAACTTTGGCCCATTTAAAACAAGATAAAAAATGCAGCAGAGTGACTTGGTAACTCTGGTCTTTAAGAAACCTACCGTTTTTTTCATTTTTAGAGAAAATTCTTTCTACTCTGAGATTTACCTAGTCTGGTACTACTACCATAGTGTATGCACACTTTCCTTGGGATGAATGCTGTGTTTAAATTTCATAAAGTAAGTTTGCCACTCTGTAACATTTTGAATGAGTAGTCTTCACTTTTTAACTTATGCATCTTTGCTACAATAATGACATCCCAGCTCATAGAGGCAGAAAACAAGATTCAGATCTTATTACTCTGAGACTCTGTGCACAGTGGAAAGGATCTGCCTAGCCACCGCAGGAGGCCTGTCTGTGAAGGCCAACTGCTGACAAAGTCTTCTGCTGAAGACCCCTGGATCTATGCTGCCTCAAATATAATTTCATTTAAAATATATAATCTTTTCACTACACTTTTGTGAGTTTTTCTTAAGTATGTGTAAAAATGTGATGTTCAGATAAGTACATTTATGTTGATTCAGTGTTAAAATACAATCTCTTAAGCTAAAATCATCTTTATTTTAAAAGCAGTGATTAATGTCGACTCTTTGGAGAAACTAGGAGAACAACACTAGAAACCTTTGTCTTTTTTCCACCAAATATACCTCCCATATGAGATTTAAGGTCCCCGTATTTTTACCAAGCAATCTTACCATGTTACCAATCCAACATCACATTCTATAAGAAGTTATAGTTTTTGCCATTTATTAGAGGAAGAAGATTATAAAATCAATAGTCATACACTGAAGCTGGGGTTTGAATTCAGTTCTCAGTTTTCTGGGGGCTGCAACTTTTTAAAAAAAATAAGTCATATTTTAAGAAAAAGTAATGATTTTACTGGTATTTTTATAAAAGAAGATAGCCTCAAACTGAAAATCTAGAACCTAAGAAATAAATCTTGGCTTTAACTTGATTTTTTGGATTCTCTTCATATACATGAAAAGCTATGACCTTCTGGTATAGCCCTGAGCCAAAAAGTCATGGAATTTTCTCTTATTTAATATAGAGAGTGTATAGACTGACTCTAAGTTAATAATATGTAAAATGTCTTGAACATCTCTTCCCTTAATCAACAGTTATGTATCAATCATCTTGAAATGAACCATTGTTTTATGTTTTTCCCCTTTGTAATCTATAGAAACAAGTTCCATTTGCTTTCTATGTACCGTGTCCTTGAAAGAGAGTCCCCTTCCAATCATGAAACTTGATTCATTTTATCCATATCCCTGAGGACTATGTAGACTTTATTCATATTTTCATCATGATTTTAAAATCTATTCTTAATGATAACTCTTTAATTCCTTTGATTCTTATAATGTAAGTTTGTAACAACCAGAACTGTGTAGGTCAATTAAACATGGATTCTCTATGGTTTTATCCAAGGAGAAAAATAAAGGGAAGCTGTAGAGTTGCTGTTTTTGAAACAAAGCACACCATAGCATTAACTGAATATTTAGGAGCTCTTCTTATTTTTCGTGTTTGATTTTTGTGTATTAGACTGTGGGGAGGTATTATTTATGACCAATACCTGCCAATAATGCTATCTATTGTTCTTGCTTTGAAAGCCAGTGGGAAAAAGAATTCATGAAAAAGAAAAGGATAACTAAAGTAGATGGTTTTGTTCTTTGTATCCCTGCACATCTCCTGACAGCTTTCCTGAAGGAAATTGGGGTAAATGTGGCTGTCAGAAACTGTGCTGAGAGTCTACTGGGTGTAATAGGTCCCACTTGGAAAATAGAACTTCAGATGGGTGCCAAAGGTCAAATGTAATGAGATAATAATTATCCCTGCTGTGTCGGTGTCAGACTTTGAGCTGATCCTGACTAATAAAGCCTTTTACTTTATCTGATGTCCTTTTCTGAGCTTTTTGCATTAACCTAGAAGCAGTCTACACAAAAGAACTATAGTAGTACTCAAGAATCCTTTCTACTTGTTCGTTGAATAAAATTTGTTTATTCTCAAGGATATGATCTAGTTCACGCTGAAAGAGGTTTTAATAAAATACATCTTGCTTGGTCAGACCTTGAGCTTTTAAGACGGTTTGGATTACTTGATGAAGGAGGGTGGAGTGTAGTTCTTTTTCTAAACAAGTATTTCCAGCCCAAGCTTTTCTATTTGAATACACTCCAAGCGCTATTGCTACAATGCTATACTAGAGTTTCCTTTTGGCTGTTTCAACACAGGCTCTTAATTTACTTTTGTGAGGATTGACTAATTGGTCCTTTAAAATGTCTCTTTTAATCTGAGCTGCACATTTAACTGAAGATAAATCAAGACCATGTGTAGCTACCCTTGTTGGACTGGCAGAGGGCATGTTTAGCCCACCACTCCCATTCTCCAGCCCTAATCACTTAAAACTTCACTAAGACTTTTGGAACACACCATATAGAGGGCACTTTTTAAAACCTCAGCTGTGCGATACGGATACCTGGACATAACGTATGTGTGTATGTTGCTTTAACCCCCAGCTTGAAATTAGCCTATGGCCATGATCTTGTATAGGTCACATATCACATGAGCATATGCTTTTTAAGAGCTATCACTGCAGACAGACACTGCTCTTAGGTCTGTTTTTCTGCTTTTCCTAGTCCCAAGAGGGTCTGGACTTCCTTTCACACTGCTCTTAAAGCAAAGGCCAAGTAGTCTCACAGAGAAAATCTGTTCCACAACTAAGTAATGTGGGCAGCATTTTAGAGATGTGCGTCAGAAGAGAGACTGGGTGAGAATGTCGTACCGGAGAAACTCCTTTGGCATTTAGGCACGGGTGGTTTCTGCTTCATAATTCTCTCAAGGGCTGAGTGTAGGCCCAGGTGAGCTCTTGCTCACCAGATGTCATTGCTTCTCACACACGGTTTCATAGACTATTTGCTCTAGGTTGAGATCATGCCACATCACAGAGCAACCAGTTACTCATTAAGTTCTCAGGAATTATGGAAAAACCTACATTATGCATTAGCTCTTTAGATACTGGTTGGAAATTATAAGCAGGCCACACACAGCATTTTGTTGGACATGAGGTGAATCTGTTGCTTCATTAGATCTGATGCCAGGAATTCAAGCCCAACTTGTTATACGGGACTATTTTGTTATCTAAAGTGGTAGAAAACCCTGTTTTATTTCTGAGCTACATTTGAGTGCAAGCTAAAAAGTGCAGGGTTGTTATGGAATGATGTAAAGTAAAATCAGCCTTAAAAAAAATCACCTGAGCATATTAAGCAGCTTGTTCAGATGAGTATACCTACAGCTAATACGTACAACACAAATGAGAGGTATTATCGGTTATTAAAGAATAGGCTTGTTCCATCCCAAAAGCTCTTCCCTCCCACTTCCATGCTAAGCGGGGAGAGGGGGTTTCAAGGATATCTAATCAGATTCTTTATTTTGAATTTCAAAGGTTTACTATTCCATTTATACTCCATTTCTCTTTAATTTCCTTAACTTGCCACATGCCCCTTCCTGTTTTGACATTCTAAATAATTTGTATTCAGGCTATTTTGTGGAATATGAATAGCTCATTTCAAAATGCCTTTGATTGGAAGGTATTCAATTCAGCCAACATTTATTTACTCAGCAGGGTGTCAAGCCCTGTGTGAGGCACCTGGTCTGCTAAGAGATCTTCCCTTCATTTTCGGTTGTCAAAGGAGTCACTTTATCTAATGGCACTTTGGTAGTCTAAAATCAGTATTTGAGAAACAGGCAAGGTCCAAATTTTGAGTCCTTTGAATGAAATTGTTTGTGAGCAGCTACTATCTAGCAGGTGCTGTCTTGATTCAGACGTTTCCCTCCAGGAACTTTGTTCAACGGCTTGTTAGAGCACCTTTAAATTTTCAAAATAAGATGCTTTCCTCATGCATATCTTTGTTATAGTCTTTACAACATTATAAATAATACTTAAACACATGATCTTTAGAGCCAAACTGCCTGGCTTTGAATCTAAGCCTTGCCTATGTGACTTTGGGCAAGTTCTTTAACCTCTCTGTGATTCAGTTTTCTCATCTGTAAAATGGGATTGTGTGGTTATTACATGAACAGCACTTAGGACAGTGCCTGGCGCATAATAGCTAACATTTATTGAACAATTACTGCTAGCTGTTATTCTCATAAGGTAGGGAGGACAGGAGTTATTATCCATGTTTGATAAATGGACATAAGGATTTAAAGGACTTTTCAGTTCTTCAAACTCATTCCTGTTCCCATTCCACTAGAGCTGTGGCCCTCAAAGGTATGGGGACTAAATCAGAATCACCTGGGAAGCTTTTTTTTTTTTTTTTCCAGCAAAGGAGGCCTGTGCCTCCCAGTCCTGGCAGCACTTTTCAAAAGGAGCAAATAGGCCTCTGGAAAAAATCTCCAGTTCCCCAGTGTTTGAGATTGATGACTCTTGTGGCCTCAGGCACTGTTTAAAGAAGCTCTAGTTTGCAGTCTAAACTGAATTCTTAAGCAAACTAAATCCTTTGCTCACACAGAGCCCACCCTCCCATTTCCTCTCTGCTGCCCCCAGCTCTGCTGCATTGTTTAAGAAGTGTTCACATTTAGGGAGGAAGCTGCAGCTCCCTGGCCTTTAGCACCAAGTCTTGATCGCTTGTTAGGCTATTGTGTTCCCTGGCCAGTGAGTAGGCCAATAGAATAAGAGTTGAAGCTCAAAGCAGGCCATGTTGCTCTCTTAGTAGCTCTGATTTTGTAGGATGCAAGATTCAAATATTTGAGAAGTATTGTGCAGACTCTAGATTCTTTGCTCTCACTTAATGAGATTCTTCCCTGGCCTTCTTTTTGATGCCAATAATACTTGTTGCCATTGTCATTGTCAGTGCCAAAATACCAACTATCAAGATTTCTTTGAGAATTTAGTGGACAAATTCAACACTGGGGTTTCAGTTGGCATCTGAGCACCAAATTATGCTGTCACTGCTGATGTTCAAGACCGTGGTTTCCAACTTACGGGAACTTGCAGAATGTGGCATTCTCTTACTCGGAGCTGGCATCTGCACCTCTGCAAACAGATAGTCTCACCATCATGGATCCCCTTCATGAGTTTGTGCCAGAACATTTTCATTCAAATGAAAATGGCAAGGGCTGATTTTTACTTTCCTGTTAACAGCCTTACTTTTAAAGTCAGAGTCTAAAAGTACTTATACAAATGAGCCCTTCCTCTAGCAATATATTACCAGGTAATATATGTTACTGAAACAAGAAACAATAAATAAACCATCTGGCCTTGCTATGTTGACATGAAGTTAGCAAATATTGTCATGCCATGTTATTTGATGATAATTCAGCACCACTCTTTTCCCTTTTTTAATTTTTCTTCCACCTTTTCCCCATCACCTACAATATACTCAAACACAATTTCCCAAGAATTATTTGAAAAGACGCATAATAGGAGGATTTATTAAGTGTATCTGTGAAAAAACAATAGTGGCACAGGAACTGAGAAAATTAAAATCCAGTAGGCATTGTTGCCTCTCTAATGGGTTAACATTCGGCCCAACAGTTAACATCAAGTTGGACATGCTGCTTCCTCAAAAGCCTTATTGGATTTAGATAACTTTATGTGAGAGTGATAAGGCCGGTCCTGTGGCATAGCGGTTAAGTTCGTGCGCTCCAGTTTGGCAGCCTGAGGTTTGCCAGTTCAGATCCCGGGTGCGGACGTACGCACTGCTTGTCAAATCATGCTGTGGCAGGCGTCCCCCATATAAAGTAGAGGAATATGGGCATGGATGTTAGCTCAGGGCCAATCTTCCTCAAAAAAAAGACAAAGACAGAGTCCGAAAATCAGTGTTTTCACAAGAGGTTGTCTAGCAGACAAGTCAAGATGAAGAACTTGAGGGCAGGGGTAGGAAGAAGATGGTTATGATAAACATTTCTCAGCTCCCTAATTAGGTAATGAGGTATTGGCCTTGAAGTGTTGCACCTGTAATTAAGTATTTGGCTTTGAAAAACTTTCCTAAAACCAAGAAATGTAAGCAACAAAGTCTCGAATTATACGTGGAGTGCCTGCAGGATAAGGAAAATTAGAATGTGGTTTTTTGATGATTGGGAATGGTTTCTGTTCCAGCCAACTCTCCTGTACCATAAATTGCACAAAGAAAGGAGCCTGTAAAGAGCAGCTTGTGAATTTGAGTTATCCTGTGGTGTCCTCTTGCCTTCCTGTTTACTTTGACAGCATTTCTAATCTCATTCACTTTTTCATTTTTCATGTCATTTTGGCCAGTTGAATAATGCATGAAGCCAGGGTTATGGGTTTGATTCCCAAATGGGCCAGTTCACTTCACTCTGTGTTCTGTGGCCACAGGCAGCATCTCACATTCCTACCCTAGCCAGCCACCCCCAAGGAAGGTGGACAGAATGTTTAGGCTCAGTATAAACACTGGATACAAACTCATAGTATGTATCCTCATTATGCAACCTGAAGGCATTCTGAATGCCTGTCTTTCCTCTTCTCCAAGCCTAAAGACCAAGTTTATAAACCTCGAACTTTGATCAAACATAGATTGTTTTATATAATACACCCAGTAACCTTATGAGTGGGTATAATTGTTATCCACATTTTGACAGATAAGGAAACTAAAGCACAAAAGAAGGAACTTGCCCAAGGACACATAGCCAGCAAGTGGCAGCTTGTGGATTTGGTTTGACTCAAAACCCCGCAGTTCTAATTCCCATACTATAATGCCTCACAGAAAGAAGCCTGTCCCTGGCTCTCTACTAATCAAATATATGCTTTCCGTTTTGTGCACATTGTAAAGAGAAGAACTCTCAAAATGTTCCAAATATATTTCCTACTTAAGTAATAAACAAGAACAGCAACAAAATTACTCCTTGGGAGAGGAAACTATTCTTAACTACAGGAGGAAGGTGATACGCAGACGCAGACGCTAGAATCAGTACTGATAGCAAAAGAAGATCGACAAACATGATTGAAAATTAGGAAAAAAGGTACAGAAGTTAGAATTCTTTACAAGAGAAAAAGTGGAGAAAGATTTTCCCACAAATAAGGGAGAGAATGAAGGATAAAGATGAGGATCTAGATACCCTATGACCCAACAATTCTACCCCTGTACCCTGGGGAAGCTCACGTCACTGGGCATGTGTACAAGGATGTTCACAGCAGCATTATTTCTACTAGCCAAAGGCTGGAAACAACCCAAATGTCCTTCCACAGTAGAATGGATAACCTAGGATACTGATAATACTGTATATAACCATAAAATGAGAAATGAACTTGCTACACTTGGCAATGTGAATGAAGGTTAGAATGCTGGGCAAAAGAAGCAAAAACAAGGGAATACATACAGGATGATTCCATTCATATCAAGTGTTAACAGGCAATACTGAACTAGTCTTGTGGGGTACATCCGTGGTTGGTAAACAGCAAAACAAAGATGATAATTAGAATAAATCAAGACTGGTTCCCTCTGGAGGGTTGTGCTTGGGAAGTAACACGTGGAGGACTTCCTACGTTATGACAAGTTTCTGTCTTTTGCTCTGTTTGGTGGTTACATGGGTGTTTGCTCTGTGATAATATCTTGCATTTATGTTTTATGCACTTTTCGGTATCTGTTTTATGACTCAAAATATTTTTATAGGTTTTTAAAAAGGAATGAAGATCAGATAGTTCTCTAGAGAAGACAGGCAAGAGGTGAGGATGGGGGAGTTCTGGACAGACTCAATAATTATTATTTCAAAGGGAATAAATTACTAGGGGAGCCTGTGGGATCTTCTTGATACTTTTTAAGAAAAAAGGGGAATCCTGTGTTCCTCGAAGCAGAAGGATGAACTAAGTTGTTACTACATATACTGTCAGTATTTAGTATGTTTGTTAACTTTAAAAGAAAAGAACTGAGCTTTCAGCCAACCATGCAATGGCTCAAACATGGGTGTGGGGTTTTCATAACTGGGATTGAGCCAGAAGTTAGCAGGGAAGACTAACAGACGCAGGGTCCTGCAGCATTGCCAACACTGCAGCATTTAGCTGCCTGAAAGCTCCACACTATATATGTTTCTTCTTTTCTCCTTCTTCCCCAGTTTTGTATTTTCTTTCTCTTCCCAGGGTCAGTCATCAAATCAAGGCAGAAATGGGTCATGGAAATCAAATTCTTATTTTAAAGATGCAGAAACTGGCCTGGGGAAGTTAACCAGTTTGACCAGAATCACAAAACTAAATAGTGGCAGAATCCGTTCTGGTATCCTGCATTCTTTGCATCCCAGTCCTACTGATTTTTTAGCCATTCCCCTAAGTACTATCCTGCCTTTGTTTGAGGTGTTTCCTCTGCCTGGAATAGTTTTCCCCCTGCCTTTACAAGCCCTCCCTTCCCAGAGGAAGTATTCACAGGTTTTCCTAATTAAGCCTGCCTTCCACTCAACCCCGTAGTGCCTTGTCTAAACACTGTAATAGTGCTTATCACATTAGTCTTAGAGTTATTTCTATATTCCCTCCACCAGATTATACCCTCCTTAGATGTCAAACTGGTCTTATTCATTTCTGCATACCCAGTGGTGTGCTGGAGTTGGCTCCTACTCGTGACAGCCAATCATTAAATATTCAGGAATTTTGTGAGCTGGTGGTTAAATGTTGGTAGCCTGAAATCAGTCTTGGTGAGAGTATCTACACAGGGAATAGACAAAAGCTACAAATCAGGACCTTTTTCTTTTCTCAGACAGCCAGCTTACCAGCACATTACTGCACATATCCCATCCCCACCATCCAGCCCTGTGCTTGCCATAGTGCCTGGCATAGCAGGTGCAAAAAGCATGAGGAAGAAAGAAAACAGCATGAAGAAGTATGGTCAGAGTGCAGACTAGAGTCAAGAGAATTAAGAAAGTGTCAGCTCAGGAGCCCAGGGAAGAGAGCTTTGAGAAGTGAGTGGTTCACTGCCACAGAGAAGTTGATGAAGATGAGAGCTTAAATAAAGCCAGATTAATAGGCAGTCAGCACATCTTTCTTTGTCTCTGTCAAGGGCTATTTCAGTTGCAAGAGAGGGATGAAATATGTCTGGGAATGAAAAAATAGAGGTGGTTAGGAAATGGGCAGCAAATGTAGATTCCTTCCAAGAAAAGAGAAGAGAGTCTTCCTCTTGTTAAGCAGCTGTTTGCTGAACACCTACCGTGCGTCAGGCCTTGCACTTAAACCAAGATAACATACAGGTCTGTCCTCAGGCTGCTCCCACATGCCTAGGACAGACAGCAAGAGAACAGAACACAGTGTGATAAGGTCTCTGAGGAAGTCATGACATGGGGGCTGTGGGAGCACATCAGACTGAATCTGGGCATCCAGGAAGGTTCCATACTGTAGCTGACTCTGAGCTGAGCCCTGGAGAAGAATAAATTTCCCAGATGATATGTGAAGGAAGGGCATTCCTCACTAAGGAAATAGCCTGAACAACAGTTTGAGAGTGTGAGAAAGAGTGGCCTGGTTGAGGAACTCTTGAGTAATTCCAGTTTCCCCCTAGGGCTGGAGCAGAGAGAACCTGTAAAGAACAGCAGGAGATGAGGCTGCGGGGGCAGGAAGGGATCAGGGCATAAAGGCCCCTGCAGCGCCACCATACTGAGTTTGGACTTTATCTCCAAAGGCACTGGACAGCCACTGAATGACTAAGCAGGGGACAAGCACAATCAGATTTTTATTTTAGAAAGATAATTCCAGTAGCAATGTGGAGGGCAGATTGGAAAGGGACCAGACTTTAGGCAGTTGACCTAGTTAGAAGCTGATTCTAGTAATCCAAGCAGTAAGGAGGATGGGCTTCAGTGAAGTAAAGTAATGGCAGTGTAGATGAAAGGGCATTGCCAATTTGAGAGAGACTCCGGAAAGGGCAAACTAATGCTTTTTTAGATGGGTAAACGGGAGGAATCAAATGAATCCCAGGATCTTGGCACTGGCAGCTGGGCAGATGGTATGGTTTGAGAGGAATGGGATACAATTGAAATGAAAGGATTATGGGAGGAGATTATTTTCCTGTAGACACCTAACGGGTAACCAGTGGAGATGCCCTGTTGGTAGTTGTATGTATAGGATTGGAGCTCTCAAGAGCAGTCTAAGGTGGAAAGAATTTTAGGAGTATTAGGTGTGAAAAGAACAGTTAAGGTGGGGCTTATAGAGGAGATGGGCCCGGGAGAATGTGTAGCACAGCGGTTCTCAAACTTGAGTGAATACCTCACCAGGTTTTGATTCAGGTCTGCGGTGGGGCCTGAAAATTTGCATTTCTAACAAGTTTCCAGGCTTTGCTGATGCTGCTGGTCTGGGAACCACACTTTGAGGACCATTAGTGTGGAGAAAAGCCCACATTTCAGGCTAATTAGAGAAAGAAGAGCTGACAGAAGTGTCTGAGAAGGAGCCGTTTTAGGAAGAAACAGTCCAGGACAGAGTTTCAGGGAGTAAAATTGAATAAAGTCGGAAGAAATGAGAAGGTGAAGAGAAAATGAAGATGATACAAGATGAAGAAAAAATCATGTCAGTTGCCTTTGACAATGTAGAGGGTAATATTGGAGCCAGGTGGCAGTGTCAGGGAGAAAATGGGAAATAGCAAATAAGTTGGGCATGGAGGGTCAGTGTCATGAGGTCAGGAAAAGATCTGTGAATGGGAAAGATTAAGTAAATGTATAGGCTAGGAGAAAAGAGGCAGGAAAGAGGAAGAGTTTAAAGAGAGGAGTGGGGATAATTGATGGAAGCAGGAAGGAAGGAGATCCAGAAGTTTGCCTTAAGCAGAAGGAAGAGCCCTACCTCTGAGACCAGAAGGGCTATTGGGTTTCAGAGAAAGGCCGGAGAATCAATGGGGAGAGTTTTGAAGGATAGATATGCCTGGAGCAGTTTTGTAATAATGCTTGTAGGCCAAAGGGAAGGAGCCTGACCAGAGGCAAGGGCCCGTGCTATGGGAGAGATGAAGAAGCCATGGCTCAAGGCCCCAGAAATGGAGGCTTGTGAGCGGTGGTATCTGGAACAGAGATGGGCAAAGAAATAATTTAGGAAGAGCCCAAAGATTCAGCTGCAGAATCACAGTGCTGTGTATAATCTTGAAAAAATAAGAACAGCTTAACTGCTTCTAACAATCATAGGATATTGGTTAGATAGGTTAAGATATAGCCATTAGGAAAGATGCTATTGTAATGACAGGAAAAAGATAGGAAATAATATAAATTATCAAGTGATAGGCGTAATGTCTAATTTTGTTTTAAAAGGTATAAGTGAATTATATATATGTATATGTACATTGAAATGTAGTCAGCACTGGAGAGTGGACTCATAAGTGATTTTTTTTTTACTGTATTTTCTAATTTTCTATAAGCATATATTAGTTTTGTCATTTTAAAAAAGTTCTTTTACAAAATACTTCTAGTTGAATCTCGGAAGGAAAGGGCCTACTTGTTTCTCAGAAGCAGGAGGGAAGGAAGACATAATGAGCAACGATACAGAGAAACTTTGTATTTTTTTCCAGAATAAATAACCCCACAAATATCTTTGTGTGTCTATAAAAACATGGAATATAGAATCTTATACATTATGTAGAATATTTTAAAATATATATAGAATAATTATGTTATAGAATACACATAGACATTTCCAACTACTTGTTCCTAAAAGATTCCTACAAGTGGAATTACTGTGACAAAGGGTCTGAAAAACGTTAAGGCTGTTGTCTTCAAAGTGCCAACTCCTTGTTGAGAAAGTTGTACTGTCGATGAGAAGTTTTTGATAGAGATATAAGGGAAGTTGAGGGAATCACCCAAAAAGAAGGTTTTGAAGTCAGCTGCAGAGAATGAAGAAACAAGGGTGGGTGTGGGGAAAAGAAGGGAAAGGAGCTAATATTTAAAGTGCCTAATTTGGGGCCGGCCCGTGGCACAATGGTTAAGTGCGCACATTGCGCTTTGGCAGCATGGGGTTCACCGGTTCGGATCCCAGGTGCGGACATGGCGCAGCATGGCAAGCCATGCTGTGGTAGGTGTCTCACGTATAAAGTAGAGGAAGATGGGCACAGATGTGAGCTCAGAGCCAGGCTTCCTTAGCAAAAAAAAAGAGGAGGATTGGCAGCAGTTAGCTCAGGGCTAATCTTCCTCAAAAAAAAAAAGTGCCTAATTTGTGCTGCTAGGCTCTTAATAATACAACCCTCTTAAGGGTATTATTATTCCCATTGTACAGATAAAGAAACTAAACTTCTTTGAGTTTAAATCATTTTCCCATGGAAGCCAGTGAGTAGTAGAGGAGAGATTTAAGTCCCAGCTCCAAAGCCCATTCACATGAAAATGGCTTGAAATAACCATTATGAGAATTGCAGTGTCTTCTCCTTTCCCTAGAAAATGGAGACGAGACACTGCAGCCCAGCTGAACAGTGAGAGGGGTCTGGGGTTATGGTGTGTATTATCCCGAGGGAAGCTCACATGGGAGCTAATTCAGTCAGCCGTGAGGCAGGAGAGAATGGAAGGAGACTCAAGTTCTAGATGCTCACCAGGACTTCTGAAGCAGTGCCTTTGGTCTCTGATCTAAATTGACCAGAAACGGTAGTCAGAATTAAAATATACATGTGTCCAATTAGGAGTGAACAAGGGATGATTTCAAGATTGCTGAACTGCAGCAGGAGCTCTGATGAAAGTCACCAAACTTTCCACAGAGCTTATGATCATCTGGTGGTGAGACATAGTATAATATCTCACCCAGATTCTCTCATCTTGACTCTGCTGCTTACTAATGCTGTGACCTTATGCAATTTACTTAATCTCTTTGAGCCCCAGTTTCCTCATCAAAAAAGGAGAAAAGTTATAGCAGTACTGTCCTCATTGTCCTTGGAGGATTAAATGAATTAGTATGTGTAAAGTGCCTAGACAAGTTTTAACTTTTTATAATTGTTCTAGGATGCCAAAATTCCTACCTTGAAGAGCAAATAGTAGGGAAGAGAGTCAGACACACATGGTCTTGATGGAATGGTTTGTTGAGAGCTCAGACACCCCAGTAAGCTTGTACATTTCCAGCAGAGCTCAGCAATCTGGGAGCAGAGGCAAGGAAAGCCGAGTTAGGGATTACCCAAGATGGGAACTCAGCAGGGAAGAATAAAGAATGAGGGATCTGTTAACACCCTGGAAATGGCAGGCCGACGGCTCCAGGCCGGATATAGAGGAAGCTAGAGATTCTGGGAAGGATGAGTAGGTGAAGAAGAAATACCTAGAAGGTAGAAGTTAAGTGGGTTGTGATCAGAATAGAGTTATTAGAATTTGAGATGACATGGGTCATTCTGACACCCGTGTCCAAATTACGTTCCTCACAGTGAGTGACAGGTTTGACAAACTTTGGGGTTATTTGTAGTTTTTCAAAATGACAGTGAAGCCCGGGTATCAGAAGGATCAAAAAGAGGTGGCAGGGAGGTTGGCCTAGTGGCACAGTGGTTAAGTTCGCGCTCTCTGCTTTAGCGGCCCGAGGTTTACCAATTTGGATCCTGGGAACGGACCTATGCACCTCTTATCAAGCCATGCTGTGGCAGGCGTCCCACATATAAAGTAGAGGAAGGTGGGCACGGGTGTTAGCTCAGGACCAGTCTTCCTCAGCAAAAAGAGGAGGATTGGCAGCGGATGTTAGTTCAGGGCTAATCTTCCTCCGAAAAAAAAAGGTCTGGCCTGCTGGCACAGTGGTTAAGTTCACACATTCCACTTCAGTGGCCCCAGGTTCGCTGATTCAGATCCCAGGTGCAGACTGCTTGTCAAGCCATGCTGTGGCAGGCATCCCACATATAAAGTAGAGGAAGATGGACACAGATGTTAACTCAGGGCCAGTCTTCCTCAGCAAAAAAGAGGAGGAGGGTTGGTGGCAGATGTTAGCTCAGGGCTGATCTTCCTCAAAAAAAAAAAAAATTGAGGTGGCAGGGATGCAGTGGCCAGGAAAGCTGTGAGGCAGGTGTTAAAGCCACTGAGGAGGGTAAGAGAGTACTGGAGATCAGTAAACAGTCAAATGGACGTGGTGGCCAGTAAGATGAGATGGTGTGCCCGGGAGGGATGGGGGAGCCATGACCTAGAGAAGGAACAGGAGCTCGGAGAATGCCAACCTGTTCTAACCTTGAGAACCAGAGGAGGGAGAGAAGCTGCCTGCTCTGGAGAAGGCTGGAGAACAAGGCAGACCAGGTTTTCACTTAGGATAAGAAAGTAGGAAGAGTATGTGTTGAAAAGGTGGAGACGGCAAGAAAGTGTGTTCACCAGTTAACTTGCCCAGGGGCAAGGAGACACCTTCAAAGGCCTAGAAAGTTAAGTGAAGTCCTGTCCTTTAATAGGATTACAGCCTGACGAGAAATGAGAGTGGGAGGCCAGGTCATGTCCCCACACAGCCCTGCCTGGGCCCCCCACCCCAGGACAGGACCTGCCAGAGGAAAGAGCTGTCACCACCTGGGTCAGTGCACTCGGCCTATTTCTGTACATTCAGGCTGCTGAGTAATGGCCCCACAGCCAGTGCCAGTGTCTCACAGGGCGCAAGGGGAAAGTGAGAAGTAGGACTTGGCACCTTATTTTGGGAGCTGTCGTCAAAGGCCCAGCCCTCCAGTTCTGTGTGCCTGACACTCAGCTACAGTTCTCGCTGTGAGCCTGGATGACCAGCCCTGCAGGCTCTGGCTGAAGTGCCCAGAGAGATAGGCCCTGCAAGAAAGAAGAGCTCTGCGGTTTCCCTGAAGTCAGGGGATTCTGAGTCCTCACTTCCGGAAGGAAATCGCCAGTCAGTCCAACTTGTCGATCCTCTGGGCTAGTCCCTCAGCCTAAAGGCCCATAGGAATAAACCTTGTCTTCTCTCCCTGCTTATATGTTCTTTTAAAATTACTGCAAAATGACGATGACGTGCGGGATATAAACACTTGGCTCCAAACCTGAGGTGTCAAGGTGTGTAGCTTGAGCTAGAGTGTACTTTGAGCTGATTTCCAAAGGTGGGGATCTATACTCCACTCTCCCAGCCAGTCCCCTGTGATGCTCATGTGTAACTGCTGGCTGGGGCGAGGGCTCAGTCTAGTGTGGAAACAGTGGCGTGTACATCAAGATCAAATCTGTGACCCTGTGAGCACAAGGCTTTGGCATCTTGAGCTAACCTGCCTTAAGAGCCTTGGCAACAAGCCCTTGGGTAGTTGCTGCTGAACAGATAGATCCAAAGACTCTGCACTGGGGACACGCCTGGCTCTTTGATAGTAGATCTGGTTGCCTGAACCCTGAATCTCCCTAAGACCCATTCACGACCCCCAAGTCTGGACTTGAGGTAAATCCCCATTAATATCTTGACTTCCTATTTACCTCCCCCTTTTCTTAAAAAGTAAACCCTGTTAATTCCCTGGGATTTCTTCTTAGGAATTCAAGTTCTCTCTTCTTACGTTGAATACCCCTATGAAATAAAGGAATTGGCATCCAGTAGGGTTGAGTGGTTTGCACTGAATCATCATAAGAACTCTACAGCACAGCAGTGATTAGAGCTGAACCGGGTCTCTGCCTCTTTCACCCTCCGCCTGCTTGTCTCTGGTTTGTGCCGGTCTAGGAACCAAACCATTGATGGCTACAGGCATGGGCCCATTCTCTATCACGGCCACCTGTCTGTGACAGTCTTGGACATCTCTACATGAGATAGAGGTTATCATTACACTGGGGAACTTTTCTGACACAGACCTCTCTGTGATAACCCCACCTGGGTGGAAGTCTACCCAGCTCAAAGATTATTGTTCTTCAGTCAGGACTTCTGTTGGATTTTCCTGTCATTGATCTGTCAAGAGGGTTTCAGACTCACCTGTAGTCTGAAAGACTGTCTCATGCATAGAAATGTGCAGAGCTTTGTTCTGATTTCCATTAGTTTTCCATGGCTTCAACCAAGACTTACTCATTTATCGGATTAAATGCAATAGTATTAGGAGCATAGGTTTCTACACTTGTCCTCTGAAAAGCTAAAGGATTTCTTAAACATTTGGGGGTTAGCCACATTTTTGAGAATCTTCGAAATCTAGGGACATACACTCCAGAAGAATTCACAAGAATACACAAAATGTTGCTTATAAGAGTGTGAGGAGAGGCTGCAAGTTAATAGACCTTATGAAGCCCATTGATGGACCCTAGGATCTCCAGAGACCTGTGTTTAAGAATACCTGACTCAAGCTGTGTAGGGCAATTCAGCTCCAGCACAATGCTAATGGAACAAGTTTCATGGGTTTGGTCCCTTTGTGGTTGAGTTGACCTTGCACACAAGAGCTCTTATCTCAAAACCACAGAATAATCTCAAAGGTTCACACTTGGAAGGAGGTTTAGCATGTGCTCAGTTCAACTTCCTCTTTGTATAGATTAAAAAGAAAAAAGAAGCACAGAGAAAATTAGTCATTTAGTTGAGGTCACATGGCTAATTAGTGATGGGGCCAGGACTAGAGCCTAGATCACACCACATAAATATCAAGTGAACGGTCTTTTAATGGTGAGTCAGGAATATCAACTTTGTTTATGGAGGAAATTATATTCTCCCCATTTTTAAAGACATGAACCAAGATAGGCAGCAAATATTTACTGAGTGTCATACATCTGCTCATTTGTTCAGTTATCCAAAAAACATATTTAATGTCCATTGTGTGCTAGGCACTATACTAGGTACTATCTACCATAAGGCCCAAACCTTCCTTAACAAACACACACACACACATAATTTGGTACCAGCCACCCCCCCCCCTTTATGACACTGTATATTTTTCTCACCACACACTAATGGATTCAGATGTTATCCACACTCAGGCATTCCATTGGCCATGGCTTCAAGGTCTTTTCATGTCATGAACTGAGTTGGAAGGAGACAAATTGAAGGTCCTATACCATCCATGGCCAGTTCAATTCCAGACTTATCGTGGGTGTGCGTGTGACTGTGAAATAGAGCAACTTTAAAAGTTTGGGTAAATACTAGGACTAAACAACTGAACTTAACAAGAGAGCCATGATCCCATACTAAATGCAGGCAGAACTAGCTGTTTTATGTGCCTGGAACAAGCTCCAGGCCCTATTGTGACCCTACCTTGTATACCCACCATCTTGCTCCTTCTTGTCCTCACTGCCTGACATTCTTTCACTTGCTCTCATCGTGACCTGACTCCACCTGCACTTGGAGCCTTTTCCTGGGAAAGCAGAAATCACCTTTAGACTTAGACAATGGTCTACTCCTTCTACTCCTGCCGCTGCAGGTCCTCTGTACACACAGACGTAGACTTTGGGTGATCTTGCCTTAAGCCAGGGTCGTATCAGACCAGGCCAGCTGTCCTGAGCCCTCTCTAATCTAGAGTCACTTTCCCACAGCTGGGCTTCTTTGGGAGTCGGGGTGGGAAAGGGGCCATTATGGAGCACTAACTATGTGTTCGGCACTATGTAAATGTCTTACGTGGATAATCTCCCCAACTTTTTTTGTTTGTTTGGATCATAACTTTTTGTTTGTTTCTAATTAAAAACTTTCCTTGCTGATAAAAAGAGGAATGCCTTCTCATTAGGAGCATGTTAAAATTTAATTTATACTTCCTTTTTTAAAAAAATGTAGGTATAGGGGGGCCAGCCCCGTGGCCGAGTGGTTAAGTTTGTGGGCTCCGTTGCGGCAGCCCAGGGTTTCACCGGTTCAAATCCTGGGCGCAGACATGGCACTGCTCATCAGGCCACTGCGAGGTGGCGTCCCACATGCCACAACTTAGAAGGACCCACAACTAAAAATATACAACAATGTACTAGGGGGCTTTGGGGAGAAAAGGGAAAAATAAAATCTTTAAAAAAAAAATGTAGGTCTAATAGGCATATAAAATGTAAGATATTTAAAGTGTACATCGTGGTGATTTGATCTATACGTATACACTGTGAAAGGATTCTCCCCCCCATCAAGTTAATTAACACATCTATCACCTCACATATTTGTCTCTTTTTTTTTTTTTTGGTGAGAACATAAAATTTCTACTCTCTTAGCAAATTTCAATTATGCAATACAGTGTTTCACTATAGTGACCATATTTTACATTAGATCCTCAGACCTTATTCGTCTTACAGCTGAAACTTTGTACCTTTTAACCAACCTTTCCCTATTCCCTCACCCCTCAGCCCCTGGCAACCACTTTCCTGCTCTCTGTTCCTATAAGTTTGACCTTTTTTTTTTCAGGTTCCACATGTAAGTGATACCATGCAGTATTTGTCTTTCTCTGTCTGGCTCATTTCACTTAGTATAATGCCCCGTCGAGGTCCACACATGTTGTAAATGGCAAGATTTCCTTCCTTTCCATGGCTGAATAATATTCCACTGTATATATGTGCCACATCTTCTTTATCTTTTCATTTGTTGACAGACACTAGGTTGTTTCCATATCTTGGCTATTGTGAATAATGGTGCAGTGAACATGGGAGTGCAGATATCTCTTCAAGATCTTGTTTTCATTTCTTTTGGATGTATACACAGAAGTGGGATTACTAGTTCATATGGTAATTGTATTTTTAATTTTTTGAGGAACCTCTGTATTGTTTTCCATAGTGGCTGCACCAGTTTACATTCCCACCAACAGTGCACAAAGATTCTGCTTTCTTCACATCCTCACCAATACTTGTTATCTCTAGTCTTTTTGATGATAGCCATTCTAACAGTAACAGGTATAAAGTGATATCTCATTGTGGTTTTGATTTTCATTTCCCTGATGATTAATGACATTGAGCACCTTTTCATGTACCTGTTGGCCATCTGTATGTCTTTGGGTAAATGTCTGTTCAGTTCCTCTGCCCATTTTTTAATTGGCTTTTTTGATTTTTTTGCCAATCAGTTCTATGAGTTCTTTATATATTTTGGATATTAACCCCTTATCAAGTGTAATGTAGTCTCACTTGTTTATTTTTGCTTTTATTGCCTTTGCTTTGGTGTCAAGTCCAAAAAATTATTGCCAAGACTGATGTGAGGAAGCTTACCCCCTATGTTTTCTTCTAGGAGTTTTATGAAGCTTCAGGTCGTACGTTCAAGTGTCTAATGAATTTCAGTTGATTTTTGTGTATGGTGTAAGATAGATGTCCAGTTTCAATCTTTTGCATGTATCTGCCCAGTTTTCCCAGCATCATTTATTGAAGAGAGTCTCCTTTCCGCGTTGTATATTCTTGGCTCCTTTGTCAAAATTAATTGGCCATATACGTGTGGGTTTATTTCTGGGCTCTCTGTTCTGTTCCAGTGATCTATGTGTCCTGTTTTTATGCCAATACCATACTGTGTTGATTACTATAGCTTTGTAATATAGCTTGAAATCAGGAAGTGTGCTGCTTCCAGCTTTGTTGTTCTTTCTCAAGATTGCTTTGGCTATTTAGGATCTTTTGCAGTTCCATACAAATTTTAGGATCATTGTTCTATTTCTGTGAAAAATACCATTGGAATTTTGATAGGGATTGCATTGAATCTTTAGATTGCCTTGAGTAGTATGGACATTTTAACAATATTAGTTCCTCCAATCCATGAGCATGAAATATCTTTCCATTTATTTGTGTCTTCTGTAATTTTTTTCATCAATGCCTTAGAGTTCTCAGTGTATAGATCTTTCACCTCCTGGGTTAAATTTATTCCTAGGGATTTTATTCTTTTGATGTAAATGGGATTTTTTAAAAAATTTCTTTCTGATAGTTCATTATTAGTGTATAGAAACACAATTTTTATCTGTTGACTTTATATCCTGCAAACTTACTGAATTTGTTTATTAGTTCTAATACTTTTTGGTGGAGTCTTCAGGGTTTGCTGTGTATAATATCATGGCATCTGCAAATATAGACAATTTTGCTTCTTCTTTTTTATTTGGATGTCTTTTATTTCTTTTTTTTGCCAAATTGCTCTGGCTAGGACTTCTAATACTGTGTTAAATAAAAGTGGTAAGAGTAGGCATCCTTGTCTTTTTCCTAATCTTAAAGGAGAAGCTTTTAGCTTTTCACAGTTGATTATGATATTAGCTGTGTGCTTGTCACACATGGCCTTTATTATGTTGAGATATATTCCCTCTGTACCTAGTTTGTCAAGAGTTCGCTTAATCTTTACAACAACTGGCAAGGAGGTGCTTCCATTAATTCCCTCCTAAAGATCTGGAAACTAAAGCTTAGAGAGGTTGTAAACTTCCTTGAAGTTTATAATGGTACAGCCGGAACTGAACCCAGCAGTGTGGTCCCCACGAAACCCCTTCTGAGAGCTGAAGTAGCAGGAGGCCAAGGGGGGAAGCAAGCTCTAATCGTGGCTCCCTCAGCCTGCAGCATGCCCAGAGAGAGCCATCCTGTGGGTGTCTGTATTATTCATTTGGCAATTGATATTGCATGTTATACTATATTTTCCTGTGTGTGTGGCTTATTACTTTTTAATCACATTGTGAGCTCCTTGAGCGTAGGGATCATGTTCCACTACAGCCCTGCACACATGCGAAGCAAATAGTTCAGTAAGTATTTATCCTCTGGGGCTCAAAAGACAGAAGACAGATTCAGCACAGAAAATCAGAACTGCATCTTAAAGATCTAGACTTCAAAGTCTCATTTTCTGGTTGAGGAAACTGAGGCCTAAAAAGTAGAGTCAGAGCCATGAGAGCTCAACCTTTTCTTCAGGGCAGAGCCATCCTAAATTATTCTCTCCTCTCCCTCTTTCCCTCCACCGGCCCTGTGACCAGTGCTGGGACTCTTTATTTATCATCCAATTTGCATTAAGACCTGGGACCCAATGACCATAAAACAATTGAAATCTGATATCATTCCAGTTCAGTCAGATTTATAGCCCAAATTGAAGGAGGTTAGAAATCATCCTGTTCAACTCTCGAGTTGTAGATGAAGTAACAGGCCCAGAGATGGCAAGTCACCTCCAAGTCCTCAGCAGTTCGATAGTGGCTTATCATTTAATGGGGTTCCCCTGCCCAGAGGGAGCAGAGACACACAGGGAACACGGGTTGGCTTTTCCCTGGGTGGAGTGTGTATGTCAGGGTCAGGGTAGGGGATGGCTATCTTCCCAAGGCCAGCCTATTCTCAAAGCCAGCCCGTTTGGGGGACATTGTCCACTCTTCAGCAGAGCCATCAGTGGCTCACTCTTGTGTTCACCCTCTTGCCTCTGTTCTCTAAGCAGTAGAAGCCACAGCTGAGTCCTGTGCCTGAGCTAGAACCTGATTCCACCACTCCTTCCATCCTCCACCACCAGCCCTTACCTTCCTAACGCCAACTCTGGCCCAGTGACCAGGTTAGGAATATCACACATGCGCAAATTATAACTTGGCTGCCCTGTTTCTCCTCCTTGGGTAAAAAGTCCAGAGCTGAAGAAAATAAGTGTCTCCATTCTATTTTACTCTCCACAGAAGCCAAGGGCCAGAGGAAAGAGAAGCCCCATTGCTCTTTATAGGCAGTGTTTGCACCGGAGTATCAAGTGAGTTGGAGCATTAAAGAAAGCTGTTTTGTCCTCACTAGACCTTAACAGTGACCTTCCTCGAGGAGTCAAACTCTGTCCCTCCCATGTACTCACAAGCACAGTGTGAATCAAGAAGCAGCACGTATAAAAAGACCTCACTGAAGACTGAAAGGGATTGTTCCTGACAAGCCTGCAGAACAGCAGACGGCTTATAGGGGGGCTGAGCTCTACATGGGGAATCTGTCAAGCTAACAAAGGGCCAGTTCTCCCAGGGACAGGAAGTTTGGAAGGTGAACTGCAGGGAAACTCATTCAGTGAGGACAGAGGAACCACCCTCTTCCCATTTCCCTTTGACTATGCCTCCACAGAAGAGCCAGGCAGCTGCCTCATCCCCATCTACCCAGGCCTGCAAGCAGGTGAGAGAGACTTTCATCTCCCCTGTATGGCTAAATCCCAACACCAAATGAACCAATCCATCAGCTTCCTTCCTGCCTGCACCCAAGCAACCAAATACTGCTGAAGAAAGTCTTACCATCAGGCAGATTGGTTCTACTATAATTCAGGATCCCTAGCTCCATGTGAGACCAAAGAGTGGTTGAAAATTTTACTACATTTCACTCGTCAGCTCACACTCCTATCAACAACTGTTTCAAACCTTCTCCACTCTCCTAACTCCTCTGGTGCTCCCACCTCCCCACTCATTCTCCACACAAGTCATCATCTTTGAGTTCTTCCTATATGTAATCAAATGTTTAAACCTGCCTACACCTTCACCCTTCCTTCTTGCTTCCTGTTACAATTGAGGAGTTTTTCTTCCTGCTAACTAACCAAGAGCATTTCCACCACTTGTGTTCTATATCCCATCCTCTACTTTTTCATGAACCTTACCTGTAATTTATCCAATCTCTCTCTTGTGTATCCAGTCTTTCTGTCTCTAATGGATCCATCTTATGGTTGTTTAAACAAACTCAGCTCTCTCAATAAAAAATAATTCCTGAATACAAATCCTCCATCTGTGGCCTTCTTTGTCTCTTCCTCTACGCAATCTAATTCCTCAAAATACTTCCACTTTCTCACCTCCCATTTACCCTTCCACCCACTCCTATCTTGCTTTTGCTCTCACTGTTCTACTGAAACAGCTCTTGCAATGGTCATCAGTGATATACATGTTTAGTAGAATGGTCATCTCTCAGTCTTCATCTTGCCTCTTCAGCATTTGACTCTGTTGAATTGTTGAATGACCTTTCCCTCTTTCTTAAACAAAAACATCTTCCCTTGTCTTCTGTGATACAACACTCTTCTTGTTTAATTTCTATATCTTTAACCACTCTTGCTCAGTCTCCTTTGCAGGCTCATCCTTCTCTATCTAGCCATTAATTGTTAGAGTTGAAAGTACAAAGTTCCCTTTAAATTTAGAGTTTTGAGGTGAATAGAATAGAGGAAAACTACCAAATTGTCCACACAGCAATACTGTGCAGGATGAATCTTAGGCAGAAGAAACTGGCTTGGTCTAGGATGATATATCTGCTATTTCCCTGTTCTTCTGAGCTCTCAACATGGGAGGTACCACCGCAGATGATAAGGGGTTCTGGCTGCAGGGCACTACTCTCTCTGAAAGTCATGGGCCATTTGCCTTATTCCCAACCTAGACTTTGGTAGAAGAGTCAGTCCTAATGGAGCCAGATGGATATTAAATAATTCCAGGGGACTCCAAGGACATAGATTGGCTGTAGCAGTTTCCAAGGCCCAAGATCAGTCCTGGAACTGATCTGTCAGGCCCAAACTTGGATGGCCACAGGACAAAACAGATCAGCAGAAGTCAGTGACAGAAAAGCAGTAAGAGTAGGCTGATTGAGCATACAGGATGACTCCCAGTCATGGGAGTGAGAAGAAATTGTGGGGATGGGGGAAAGGGAGAGTTGGCACAAACAAGTCAAGGATTCCTCTTCATCTTCCCAAATATTTAATATTGGAGTGCCCCAGGGCTCAGTCTTTGGACTTCTCTTTTCTGTCTACACCCACTTCCTTAATGATCTCATTTGGACTCATGGCTTCAAATACCATCTAAACAGAGACAATTCCCAATTTTATATTTCTAGCCTGACCTCCAACCTGAACACCTGACTCGTATATCCAGCTGAAAAGTTGACATCTCCACTTGGATGTCTAACAGGCATCTCAAGTTTAACATTTTTAAAACTAAATTAATTTTACGTTCCCCATCTCCCGCCCATCCCCCCCAACCCCCACCCCAACCCCACCCCAAATCTGATCTAACCTCAGGTGATGGCAATGCCACCCTTCCAGTTTCAGGCCAAAACCCTGAAGTTATCCTTGACATCTCTGTGACAACCTACATCCAACTCATAATCAAATCCTGTTGGCTTTATCTTTAAAATATATTCAGGCTCTGCTTCCACCCATGAAAAGCGGGACTTACTCTCTCGCCATAAACATCTGAAAAACTGGATCAAAGATATGAAACAACTACTTCCAGACACTGGACAAGAAGCAGTAATCTTATAAGTAAGTAGGACTGTGGTCCCTAAGGGAAGGGAAACAAATGAGGTGAGCCCTCAGTGGTGGAGGCAATTTTCAGATTGCTCAGCCCCCCGATACAGCACCACTGCAATTTTACAGATTGTTTGGAAAACCCGAACAGAGCCCCATGGTCTTGCTGAGTTGAAGAGACAGAGATTGGAGTTTGGGGAAGCCAGGTCAGCTAGAATTCGCTAGATAAACGCCAAAAAGGAGAGAGCTACATGGAGAATGAGCTCTGTATAAGGAGTGGAGTCTTTGGCTGAATACCAGGCTGTGTGCACATAGGATGACACTTCATTAGTCCAGGCCTAAGAAAAACTGCCAGGGAAAGAACAATTACTGAGAAGCTGTAAGCTGAAAAATTCCTAGAGCTCATATGGGGCTGGGAATCATTCAAGTTCCCACCAGCCCAAGTAGAGAGACCTTATTGTAGCAGAGCATTTTCTAAAGATGACCCAATAGCTCTCATCCCACCTACTCTTCTACAATGTGACCTTGCTCTTCCCACGTCAAGAGGTAGAGTCTGATTTCTTCTCCTTTAATCTAGGAAAGCTTGTGAGTGCTTCTCACAGATGAATATGGTAGTGATTCTGTGTTGACTTTGAGGCTAAGTTGGAAAGGCTATGTAGCTTCCAGACACCCATGTCATCTACCACCTCTCCCTCAGCTCACACTTGTGACCGCACAGGGGGGCCCTCATGATCAGCTGATAGAGGAAGAAAAGGCCAGTCTTGGTTCATGGACTAGTCAAGCCACAAATGGATTGGTGCTGCATTACAGCCCATCCAGGGGCAGCCCTGAAACACAGGTGAGGGCAAATCTTCATAATAGACAGACCTTTCATGTATTTGTCATTTCCTTGTGAAGAAAGAGAATAGCCTGAGGTGAAGAATATAGAAGAATTCATAGTGGTGAATGGCTTGGCTATATTGGTCAGGGGACTAGGGAGAAGAAAGATTAGAAGATAAGGGACAAGGAGGTCTGGAGGAGAGACATGGATAGACCTATGGGAGTGGGCATGAAGTATGAAGACCACCAGAAGCCAAGCACCCAAATAGAATGCCTCCAAACACCCAAATAGAATGACTCAGCCAGTTGATGTCAGATGGCCTCTGTCATTGGCCACCTCAGTGCAAACTCCCAATCACAAAGACTGGTCTAGCTACTGCTGCCACATATGACCAACCTACCAGGAACAGAAACTGATGCTCAGCCCCCAATACAGCACCATCCTTCAAAGACACAAGCCAGCCACTTGTGGCAAGTTGATTACGCTGGGCCTTTTTCACCCTGGAAGAGGGAACAACTTATCTTGACTGGGATTAAACATATTGCATTAAATCAGAATGGATCATGAGCTTACACGTAAAATGTAAAGCTATACAACTTTTAGAAAACAAAACAGGAGAAAATCTTTGGGCACTAAGGCTAGGCAAAGAGTTCTTTGACTTGATGCCAAAAGCATGATCCATACAAAGAAAAATTGATAAATTTGACCTCAGCAAAATTAAAAACTTTTGTTCTGTGAAAGATCCTGTAAAGAGGATGAAAGGGCAAACTACAATTGGGAGAAAATATTTTCAAAGCGCATATCTGACAAAGAACTAGTATCTAAAATACATAAAGAACTCTTAAAACTCCACGGTAAAAAAAAAATCCAGTTAGGAAATGGGCAAAAAATATGAAGAGCCATGTTACTGAAGAAGATACACAGATGGCAAATAAGCACGTGGAAAGACATTCGATATCATTAGCTGTTAGATATCACTACACACATACTAAAATGAAAAATAGTGACAACATCAAGTGCTGGTGAGGATGTGGAAAAACAGGATCACTCACACATTGCTGGTGGGAATGTAAAATGGTGCAGCCACACTGGGAAACAGTTTGACAGTTTTTTATAAAACTAAGCATACAATTACCCAGCAATTGCACTCTTGGGCATTTATCCCAGAGAAAAGTAAGACTTATTGTCACACAAGAACCTGTACACAAATGTTCACAGAAGCTTTATTCATTACAGCCAAAAAACTGGAAACAGCCCAGATGTCCTTCACTGAGTGAATGGTTACACTAACTGGTACATTCATACCACCGAATACTCGGTAATAAAAAGGAATGAACTATTGATGAACGCGGCCTGGATGAACCTTCAGGGAATTATGCTGAGTGAAAAAAGCCATTTCCAAAAGGTTATGTACTGTATGACTCCATTTATAAAACATTTTTGAAATGACAAAATTTTAGAAATGGAAAACAGATTAATGTTTGTTAGGGTTTAGAGATAGGGGAAGGGAGGGAGAGGCAAGTGTGGTTATAAAAGGCCAACACAGGGATCCTTGTAAGGATGGAACTGTTCTGTATCTTCGCTGTGTGGTGGATACACAAACCTATACCTGTGATAAAATTGTATAGAACTAAGCGTATGCACACACACACACAAATGAGTACAAGTAAAATTGGGGCAATCTGGGTTGTATCACTGTCCATATCCTGGTTGTGACATTGTACTATAGTTTTGCAAGATGTACCATTGAGAGAAACTGGGTAAAAGAGTACATGGGACCTCTGTTTTAACTTTTACAACTGCATGTGCATTTACAATTATCAAATACAGATTTAAGTGAACAAGAATACATTCCTGGTTGATATTCTAGATTTGTATTGTCTTACCTGCCAGTAGAGCCTTGACCAACACCACAATCCAAAGGCTTACAGAGCATTAGATCACTGACTTGGGATTGAGTGTAACCTTGCCTTGGACCGTGGGTCTCACTTGTCAGCAAAGGAGGTATGGGAGTGGGCACACGACCATGGTATCCCCTAGTCCTATCTCATACCCAGAAGCTGCTGGCCTGATGGAATGGTGAAGTGGCTGCTTAAAGATGCAATTGAGACACCAACTTGGAGTTGATATCCTGCAGAATTGGGGCATTTTCCTCTAGGATGTAGACTCATCCTAATCAACAACCATTGTATGGTGCTGTGTCTCCAATAGGCAGCATACATTGGTCCGGGAACCAAGAAGTGGACTCACTCACCATCACTCCAGTGACCTTGTCCTTCCAGTCCCTGCAGCTTTGGGCTTTGTGGATCTAGAGGCCCTGGTTCCCAAAGGGAGAATACTTCTACCAGGAGGAAGTATTGTAGGAGTTCCAGTAAGTTTTAAGCCATGGCTTCCGACTAGTCACTTCAGGCTCCTCATGCCAAGAGATCAGCAGACAAAGAAGGATTCACCACACTGGCTCAGGTGATTGACCCTGGTCATCAGGATGTGGTAGGCTGTGTTACATGGGGAGGTGCAAGGAAGAATATATTTGGCACTCATGTAATCCACTAGGATGTCTCCTGATTCTCCCCTTCTTGATTGTAAAGGTAAATGGAAAGTGCAGCAGCCTTGATCTGAGAAGGGCATGGTGACCCACAGCTCAGATCCCTTGGGGATGAGGGTCTGGGTCACACCACCAAGTAAGCCACTTGGAACAGTGGAGGTGTCTACCAAGGATGAGAGGACTGTAGAATAGGTTGTACAAGAGGAAGATGCTGAGTATTGGCTGTGGCCTCAAGACTAGTTGCAGTAGTGGGACAGTGGGAGGGATGGCTATTTCATCTCACTAACCTGCCATAAGTTTCCCAAGGAAACAGACCGACCAGAATCCTAGAGAAGCTGTTCCCAGATGGAGTGGATTTGAACAGCGCAAGAGGTCGTTTGCAGTGGATACTATGATGTGCCATCCAGGTCTGCCCTTCAGGACTAAGATGCGTATTCCCTCAGCAGCCAGCAGTATTGCCTGTTGATGGCTCACAGCTGTGTGCCTCTCTGGGCAATGCTGTCAGCTGAAAGGTGCTTTCTTGGCTCATTTCTGCACTCTTTCACTGGGGGCAGCCCACATCCAAAGACTAGTCAATGTGGAGCTACAGAGCCCTAGTCAGTGCTTCAGCTTGAGACTTCTCTGTCTAAGAAGTGTCTCAAAATTAACTCATTCAAAACCATACTCAGAGTCCTCCCTACACCTTTCCCTTTTCCCCATTTCAGTAAATGTCAATTCCATGCCTCCAGTTGTCCAGTCCAAAATCTTGGAATTTTCCTTGACTCCTCTCTTTATCTAGTTCCCCAGACATATAATATACTAGCAAATCTTGTGGACTCTACCTTCATATCCACAATTTGACCACTTCTCAGCCCTACCACTGCTGACCCTCTGCAACTCACTATAAACTCACCTGGAGCACACTATTGCCTCCCAGCTGACTTCCCTGCTTCTGCGCTTGCTCCCTCCTGTCTATTCCATGCAAGCAGCCAAAGTGACCCTGTTGAGAGCTAAGTCAGATCATGTCACTCCTCTAACAAATTCTTCTAGTGCCTTCTCCTCACACAGACTACAAGCTAAAATGTTTACAACAGGCTACAAAGCCCTACATGATCTGGCCCTGTGCCACCCATCTGACCTCATCTCCTGCCATTCTGCCCCTCTCCCTGCTCCAGCCTCTGGCCTGCATGCTGTTCCTCAAGCACACTGAGGATGCTCCTGCCACGGGGTCTTTGTACTTGTCTTTCCTCCTTCCTGGAATGCTATTTCCCCAGATGGCCACATCCCTCAATTTCTTTGGGGCTCTGCTCCATTATCACCTTTGACTAAGACATGTTCCCTGACTATCTTACATGTAATAGCAAACTCCACTCCCACCTTTCCACCACCCACTCTCCCTACCCACCTTGCTTAGCATTTACCACCTGACATAATTTTTTGATTTCTTGTCTATTTCCCTCACTAGAAGGTAAAATGCATGAGATCAGGGACTTTGTCTTTTTTGTTCATTGCACTCTATCTCCGGTTCTTGTAACAGGGCTTAGCATGTAGTAGATACTCAAAAAAAATATTGGTTGGAGGCTAGCCCGGTGGCATAGTGGTTGTTTGTGCACTCTGCTTCGGTGGCCCGGGGTTCGCCTATTTGGATCCTGGGCATGGACCTACACACCACCCATCAAGCCGTGCTATGATGGCATCCTACATACAAAATAGAGGAAGAGTGGCACAGATGTTAGCTCAGCGACAATCTTCCTCAAGCAAAAAGAGAAAGATTGGCAACTAATGTTAGCTCAGAGCCAATCTTCCTCACCAAAAAAAAAAAAAATATATATATATATATATATATATATATATATGTTGAATGAACCAATAAGTTTCAGGGACTTTATAATTTAGGCTTTCATACTACTCTGCCTCTACTCCAAAATAGCCACATGCTGAAATGCAGATACACCAAGACCAACACAGGAACACCTTAGTCATGTACAACGCACACTCTCACTGACCCAATAAACCTCTTATGGGAAAAATGTCTCTTCGATTGTAAATTCGTGGTCCTGAGTCACCCTGATTGAGTCACCTGACTCAAAGATTTAGAAAGAAGGAAGAGATCTGAGCTGACCTATCCATGGCACAGTGCCAGGGGCCCATGATACTTTTAGGGACCCACAAAAATATTTTAATTTCTTTTAGAATTAGAAGAAAAATGAGTGCAACAATAATGAATATACGATAATAAATCCAGCTTGGATTATATTCATCTTTGTATCAGTGCAATCATGAAATGGAATTTTTAATATCTTTTTATGGAAGAAGCAAGCCCAGGAAGCAAAAGCGGTCCATGAAAGTCAAAATGTGGCCCTGCCTGATACAGCTCACCTTGAAGGCTCTGCCTAATATCAAGGGCCAATAGGACAGGGAGCTGGAGGGGAACTGACCTTCAGCTGCTTTCTCATTTATTCATCACCCCAACCCAGCTTTTTAGTCCCACACTATAAAATGGGAAACTGAAGCTCTGAAAAGTCAAATGATTTTGGCAGTACCATTGAGATAGTAAATGGCCGTGCTAGGATTTGAGCCTAGGATATCGGAGACCAAGCCACAGGTTACCTTACTGCACTGCAGCTGCCAAATGGTGCCTGCAAAGCCACAGGCACAGGTATGTGATTAGACACTTTCCTCAGATCTGCCCCTGCCTGCCGAAGGCTGCCCCACACTGGGTCCTGCCCCCTGAGTCACCACAGCTCCACCCTGCCCTTCAAGAGCCCGAATTTACCTCATTTACCTCATCCCCAATGCCAAGCCCCTGCCCCACCCCTAGCTCCCGATCTTAATCATGGAACTTTAGAGAAATAGGGTCAAGTGGTAATGCCCCACCCGATGAATAGGCAGGTCTAGCTGCCCTCTCCTGCCTGTCATTCCTTCCAGAGAATAGTAAGAGCCATGAGTCTGGGAGGGGCTCATTCTTATTATTCCCACCATCGGCTGGGTGCCAAGTTCTCCCTCCTTTTGCCCATGGAAAGATCTACAAAGACTGAGGGCGTCTTCTGTCTGTACCTAATCATCCCCAGCACGAGCTCAAGGATAAGTTCTTTCCTGAGACCCAAGTAAAAATTCTCAAAGGGAGCCCCCTTGTCAGTCTCCCGTCCATCTGCCCCTGTTTGGTGAAGCCTCAAATAGGAATAGCTGGGTAGTATTCAGTATCCAGGAGGAGAGCTAAAAAGTGTAGCATGGACTTGGGAACAGAGGATCCTAGTTGAATTCTGGCTCTGTGGATAAATAATTTAACCTCTCCAGAGGTTAAGACTTGCTAAACACAAAAAGAGCAAACAAAAGGTTCATAAAGTACTTAGCACAGAATCTGGAATAGAAGTGCCAGTAAATATTAGGGATGTTTTATGCCCAGTATGCCTTCCACTCCCATTTGCCTGGGTTTGTGGTTGTCATATTTCTGGGTTTCTCATTAATTCATTGAACATTTATTGAACACTTAGTATATGTCAGCCACTATGTAAGCATTGGAGACAGAATGTTAAACAGAAGAAATCTTTGCCTTTGAGGAGCTCGTGCTCTAGTGGGGATTGCAGAGCAGTGAACAGCCGACTACAGTACCATGTGCTAATTGTCCAGCTCTGGATCTCAGGCAATGGTGCTGCCATCAGAGGACCAAAAAGTCAGATAGCAGAGAAGCAGTTAACCTCCAAAGATTAGGTAGTGCATAGATAAACAAGAAACCAAATCATGGTAGTAAGCAAGATGGACCAGGATAGGTAATAATAAGACCCTGAGACCTAGCATTTGGCCATTTTATAAAGTAGAAGGTGTAAACCTGGCTGTTCCTGGCTACCCTTCCTAAGGGAGAAGCCCCTCTTAGGGTCCTGGGGATTTAGCCCTAGTTTTCTAAAATGATAATAATTTTTATCAGGACTGGCTTTATGAGTAAGTGGAGTAGGTTGCCACCTATGTGTGTATTCTGAGAGAAATGAGAGGGTGCCTCAGCCACATAGCAAAATGCTTCTTTATGTCACTATTCCTGGGAGTGCGTCATTAGTCAGTTCTGAGGCATGCTCTGGCTGTTCCTTTGCTTAGGTTGCTCTTTTCCACATATTCAAATCCTATCTTGCGGCTTCTTGGTTAGCTTCTTCTGTGTGTGTGTGTGCACTCTTCTTAATTAGTGTTTGTATCAATTATCTATGGTTGTTTACAAACCACCCCATAACTCAGTGACTTAAAATGACTATTTACTCACAACTCTACAGTATGGGCTGGGATCAGTTGGGTGGTTCTTCTGGTCAGCTTGATGTCTCATGCAGCTGGAGTCATCTAGAGGCTCAACAGTGATGGGAAGATCCAAGTGCATTTCGTTCACATCTCTGAACCTCAGCTGAGGAGACTAGAACAGCTAGGAGTTGACTGGCATCTCTCTCCATATGGTGTCTCATTCTCCAGGGCCTCTCCACATGGCCTCCTCTCTAGCAGGTTAGCCTTCCTTACAGCATGGCGGCTGAGTTCCAAAAGGAAGCATTTCAAGAAGTAGAGCCCTAGTGTGCAAACACTTATTTACTTGTCTCATGTTTGTTAATATCTCATTGGCAAAGGAAGTCACACAACCAACCCCAGAGTCAACGTGGGAAAGGACTTCAAAAAGTGTTACTAATGGGAGGTATGGTTTTGGGGGGCCACCGATGTCTACCACAGTTTATAAACACAAGTTTACTTGGGTCTCAGAATGTCAACTTGGTCATTCCCCTGTGTCCAGACTGCATTGATTGTAAATCATCTCCTAGATCTAATACACGCTCACACACTCACACACACCTCTCACTCTACCTACCGCACACCCACATGCTTAAAAAAAGCATAGCCTTTCACCAGGGCCAACTTATCCATAGACACAGTAGGCACAGTGCTGAGAGCTCATGCTATTTTAGGGGCCAACAAAAATATTTCAATTTTAAGTTCTTTTAAAACCAGAACGAAAGAAATGTAATAATATTGGGTATATAATAATGAATCCAGTATGGATTATACTTATCTTTATACCACTTATATAATATAAATATATATATATATAATGTAAATATATAAAATATAATTTTTAGTATTTTTTTGCAGAAGAAGGGGCCCACAAAGGCCAAAGTGCCAAGGGCCAGTGAAAGCCATAATGCAGCCCTGTCTTCCTCAAGGAACGTGTTTAAGGGTCCACAAACTTAGTGGAGAGTGGATTCTTCCCCAGATCTGAGCAGAATTCCTGCTGTGACCACGTCCTTCCTTGTTCTTGGGAGAATTGAACACAGCTGCCTTTGACCTTTGAATCAGGATAACAAACAAAAAAGCTCTCTGGGAAGGAAGTGGAGGCCTGCAGCTAGGAAAGAAGAGCGCTGGTGTTGATTCAACTGGCCCCAGGGTCTGGCAAGGCTTGACTGCACACCAGTGCCCCTGCCACCAGTGTGTTGGCTCCAGGCAGAGCAGAACCCAGCTCAGACCCTCCATGAATAAATATTGCTTCAGGCTCAAGCGTGTTGACTCAAGGAGCTGTGGTTCCTTCACCTTTCCCTGGCAGTGCAAATTGCTGTGGGGGAGCCGCACTCCAGCTGAGAGCTCTCCGAGGAGTGAGCACAGCCTGGAATTTGCTTTCAAGCTTTGGTCACTGCCTTTCACTGTGCTCAGTCTCTCAGAAGCCAAGATTCTGTTTGTTGATTAACCAGCTGCTTTAATTTCCCTCCAGAACTCTTCCCCCACTTCCCTTTGTTTCTACCTCACCGTGTTTCTTCTTGGAAGGGTGGAAAGAATGAAATTTGCTTTCCTTAAAGTCGGGGCAGCTGGTGCCACTTAAAATACAACTTGAAATTTACCAAGATGGTGTTATGGGTTGAACTGTGTCCCCCACAAAAAAGATATATTGAAGTCCTAGTCCTCAGTACCTCAGAATGTGACCTTATTTGGAAATAGGGTCTTTGCAGAGGAAATCAAGTTAAGATGGGGTCATACTGGAGTAGGGCGAGCCCCTAATCCAACATGACTGGTTTCCATATAAAAAGAACACCATCACTGGAAGAGACAGACACAGAGTGAAGACAGCTGTGGGAAAATGGAAGCAGAGATAGGAGATATGCTGTCAGAAGCCAAGGAACACTTGGGGCCCCTAGAAACTGGAAGAGGCAAGGAAAGATCATCTCCTAGAGGCTTCGGAGGGAGCATGACAACTGCCAACACCTTGAGTCCAGACTTCCAGCCTCCAGAACTGTGAGAGAATAAATTCCTGTTGTTTTAAGCCACTGGTTTGTGGTACTTTGTTCCGCCAGCCCTAGGAAACTAATCTAGTCTTCAAAGCAAATAATCCACACAGCTGGAGCCTCAAGAATCAACTGACTGACATAAGATAATCACGCCAAGCCCTTGTTCAGTGTGAAGGTTTTACTTCTCAAAGTTTTTTCTTCTCCATCATCCCATTTTAGCCTCATGATTACTTTGTGACGCAGGGCAGATTTTATTATCCTTCGTTTTACAGGTGCAAAATCTAAAGCTCAGGATGTAAAATCATTTACCTCAAGTCATACAGAAGTGTCTCTGTGGCTTAGAAGAAAACAATGAGTAATAGAAATTCAAACTCAGCTCTGCCCCTGACTAGATGTACATGGCCACTGGTGAATAACCTGACCCCAGGGTATCCAAACTTTGGAATTTCAAGTACAGTCGTTACTGTCTTTTTAAGAGCATTAAAATCACTTACCATCTACTGTCAACGTCATTTCATAAAAGAAAAGGCATTTTAACATTAAAACTAAGGAAAGACTGTAAAATCAGAATAAAGGGCATATCTTTTAAATTAAATAAATTTAGCTTGTTTTTTAAACTCACTACTTTGTCATTATTCTCTTCGTTTTTCAGAAGACTGACAGATACCAGGATCGACATTTGGGAACCACTTCTGAAGTCTTTTTGGGCCTCGTTTCCCTTATCAGAGGATGTTGGATTTTTCCTTGATTCCCTTCCCCACCTCTTAACATTTTATGATTCTCTGAGTCAAGCCCAGATTCTCCTTCTACTAACAGCTGGAAATGGAAACCCCTGGGTCTGAGCAGTGACAACCAGAATGCCCTGGTCAGAGGACCTGGTTGAATGCCTGTCCACCTTCTGTCTTAAGACCACACCTTACCCTGCCATACTCCAAGAGAGAGTGAACAGGAATTGTTTTGGTGGCATCAGGTAAGCAGCTGGCATGGACTTCCTCTTGGAAAGGACTCCTTTGTATTTGAGGCAAAACAGTTTGGGATTTGATGTGCAAACTACAGCCTGCTTTCTCCCTGTACCTCCTGCCATCGGGCTGGTTCTGGCTGGCTTAGCTTTCACCCTGAGCTGGAGAGCTCCTTGGCCCTCCAGGCCATCAGTACTGCCTGCTGCTCTAGGTCACAGTTTAGAAAAGCAGCCTGAAGAATCCAGTGCTTCCACCACAGGCTGCCACTGGGCTAAGCCTGAAGCTTGAATGTGCCCCACAGCTAAAGTCAATGATTTTATTATCGTCAATGATGATAATAATCTTTTGCACATTGTGTCTAAAGAATTTTTTAATCCAATATCTTTTTAGCTTACCATCAGTGCTCAGGGAAATCTTCATGAAAGTGATAGCACTGGAAGGGTACAGTGAAAAGAGGGTGGTATTTGGATGATGAGTAGGGGTAGGAAGGATGGGGATGGTTTGCAACTAGAGACCAGTCTGGAGGGTGAAAGGAGCAGGGGCGTTTACAGCTGAAAGGAGCCCTGCCTGAAGGGGGCGCTGAATTCCCATAAGGAGAAGAGGGGCCTGGCCAGATGTGTGGCGATCTCACAGGCTTTTGAGGCAGACAGACTAGGTAAAACGCTAGTTCAGCGACTAACTAGTGTTATTATTCCCCCCACCTTCTGCCCCCTCGCTGTGAGGGGAAGTTCTCCCAGGCCAGAAAAGATAAGTGGTCATAAGGGGTAGGGAAAGAGCAGGAAAAGAATGAGTCTGACAGGTTCTTTCTACTAAAAAGTTGTTCAAGGAAACAGTTAAACTACCTCCACCCTCTCAATCTTTTGAACTGCTTGTTTTTAGTCCCTCCTTTTCCTTGAGAGAGAAGTTCCAGGGTGACAAAAATTCATGGAAATCAAAAGGTCTTCAGACAAATTCGACCCCTCTAAAGGCCATTTGACCAAACCACCAAGCCAAAGAACAGTCCTTCCCCGTTGCTCTCAGGCGGGGTCCGGAATAAGGCCGGAGGAAGTGAACTTTTCTCAGGAAGTGGGTGGACAAATGACCTAAAATTCAACCCTTCCCTTCTTGGAAGAAACTTCTCATCTAAAGGAGGAAAGCTGTAAAACGTGCTCGTTTTTCAGTGCAGAGGGAAAAAGGAGTGGGAGGAAGAATTTACTACCCAGCAATAGGTTTGAGAATATAAAGGAAAAATACTATCTACAAGCGGGCAGCTGTTCCCTCTGATGTGAGTGGAGAGTCTGCAGCTTTGAAGAGGCTCTTCTCTGGAAAACAGCCTCTACCTTTATAATTGTCCCAACTGGAAACCTAGGGGGGGTTTATCATATGTGATAGTCATGTGTTTATTTACTATACAGTCACGCGCTGCATAAAGACGTTTTGGACAATGATGGACCGCATATAGAATGGTGGTCCCCCCAGATTAATACCATGTAGCCTATGTGTATGGTAGGTTTGTGTAAGTACACTCTGTGATGTTACACAACGACGCAATCGCCTAACAATGCATTTCTCTGAACAGATCCCCATTAGGTGACGCATGACTGTAGTTTGTTTTCCCATCACCTCCTGTTGCACCTGTTGAGATTCAGACTCAGTGGTGTGTGAGGACATGAGGCCTGGACCCAGAGGGAGGAAACTGGTGAGGGAGCTGACTTAAGAACCAGAGGAAGAGTGGGAGCAAACTCCTATTTAAAATATGTTTGGCTTTCCGTGACTATTTGAATTTGCAGTTTTATTATGAAAGTAATATATGTACCCAGTCAACTTTGTTTTTTTATTATAAAAGTAATTTAAGTACAGTGTAGAGTATAAAGTGAATATAAGTACCTAGTGTGGAGTTGTTCTCCTCCCCAGATGTGACTGAGGTAATCAGCTCCTTATATATTTTTATAAAAAAGCATTTACGCATGTGTAACTATGAGCGTATCCTTTCTTAAAACACACACATGCAAATGGAATCATGCCATGTATATTGTGATACATCTTGCTTTTTTCACCTAAAAATCTTCCTTGGAGATTATTGTTTCTCAGTAGTATGATCATCTGTCCCAGTTAGCCTGCAACAGTCCTGGTTTACACCTTCTGGCCCAGTATAATTATCAGTAGAATCCCTCTCCACTCTCAAAGTATCCTGGTTTGGATAAAGGTTCTGCCACTCTGCTTGTCAGGCCAAATGGATCTGCCTTTTTGTTTCTAATGTTTCATGGGATGTCACACCGTGGACACCTCAGAGGTAACTAATCACCCATCTATGGACACATGCGTTATTTCTAATTTTTAACTGTTAGAAACCATTCAGCGGAGAGCCTCCTTGTACATTCATTCCTGAGATCCTGTGAGGGCACAGGTGCAGGATAAGTTCCTAGCAGTGAAAATTGCTAGGTCAAAGGGTTTGTGCCTTTTGCATTTTTTTCTGTGAAAATAATATTTTTGTTTACTTTTTAATTGAGACATAATAATACATTGAATGCATATACCACAATTTATTTATCTACCTTTTAAAAACTTTAGCCAAATTTCTCTCAAAAAAGGAGGAAGTGCATGCAGACAGGCCAGCCCGGAGTAGCCCTCCGCGTCCTCCTTCAGCCTCATAGTCCAGACCCTCCCCCACCTCTTCACTGGGCCGGGTCACTGTCCCCCTCACACCGTTACAGCAGATTCTTGTCTGGCTCCTTCCCTGTCCTGCAGGTGCCCAGTCCTCTTCCTCCAGGAAGCACTGCCTGACTCCTCCCACCATACCCACTAAGACCGGGAGCCCTTCCGTGTGCTCCCCCAAGCATTTGCTACTTCTCCTGTCACTGCACTCATCACGTGGAACTGTCGTCTTCTCTTTGATTCCCATCTTCCCAGTCAAGCTCTGGATTAGTTCCCCGTCACTGCTGTAGCATATTACCACAGACTTAGTGGCTTAAAACAACACGAATTTATTATCTTAAAGTTCTGGAGGTCAGAAATCTGAAATGAGTTTCACTGGGCTAAAATCAAGGGTTGGCAGGGGTGTGTTCCTTCTGGAGGCTTTAGGGAGAATCCGTTTTCTTGCCTTTTCCAGCTTCTAAAGGCTCCCTGCCTTCCTTGGCTCATGGCTTCTTCCATCTTCAAAGCCAATGGCCAGTAGAGTCTTTCTTACATCACGTCACTCCGACACTGACTCTTCTGTCTCCCTCTTCCATATTTAAGGATCTTGTGATTACATTGGGCCCATCTAGATAACCCAGGATACTCTCCCTATTTTAAAGTCAGTTGATTAGCAACCTTAATTCTGTCTGCAACTGTAATTCCCTTTGCCGTGTAGTGTAGTATATTCACAGCATCCAAGGATTAGGACATGGACATCTTCGGGGGCCATTATTCTGCCTACCACAAATTCCCAGCTCTGCAAGGGCAGAAAGTATATCATATTCTCTGTTGTATCCCCAGTACCTGGAACATGGGAAGTACTCAATAACCATTACAATTTACTGCTTCCTGCCCTGGGCAATTCTTGCAGAACAGGTAAAGAAGGCTGGTTCTAGGGCCGTGCCAGAAGGCACACTGCTGTCTATTCATCAAAGTGGGCAAGAAAACCTCATTGCGGAGGCTGGAAAATTCTTTTCCAACAGCACCATTTTTAGCCTGAGGAGGTTGAAGACAGGGGCAGTCATAGATGTCGTTCAGGGCAGGGTCATGTCATTCTTCTGTGTGTTCCATAACACAGAGCCTGGCCCACTTTAAGAACTCAATGCATGTTTGTTGAGTGGGTCAGGGTGGGACAGAAGTCCAGCTGAGGCAGAAAAGCTGATAGCAAGGTGTCCACTAGGGCACTGGGTCAGGGTGAGAGAGCTCGAAGTCCGTTGGGGTGGCTCCTGTGTGACCACAGTCTGAGGCAGACAGTGCTATATCAGTGAGGCCCAGAGAGCCAGTGAGCTTGGATATGGAGAATCAGGTCAGCCAGGAAGTCAGCAGCAGGCAGACAAGGCAGTACGACGTGGACAGCAAGGGAGGGGTCAGGCCAAGCTGGGTTCAAGAACCTGGGTGTGGGTGGAAGTTAAAATTGAAGGGGTATAGCAGAAACCTGCAGGAAACTAAGAGAAAGCTTAACCATACCAGCTTCTTGCTCCATGCCCCAGGTATTTATATTGTTCCTCTGTGATGAGAATCAACTCAGGCTAGCCAGAGGGTCCCGGACAAGGGATGCTGCCCATAGCATGGGAGGAGGAAGCAGCTGTGAGGGACTCTAAACCAGATGTGAGCTGGGGACAGTCAATACAAGAAGCAGCAGTCACAGTAGATATAAAACTAAATATGACACAGACACCACCCTTAGGAAGCTCACAGCCTAGGGCAACAGTCAAGCACTAACTCACTCTTACACAGGGAAGTAGATTAGAATAAAGGGGGACTACAGTGAAAGTGCTTTAAAAAAAGTCTCATTTAACTTTCCCAGTAATGCTACGTGGTAGATGTTATTGCCTCCATTTTATAGATGAGAAATCTGAGGTTCTCACTTCTAGAGAACCTACATAGGTAACTAGCCCAAGGTCACACAGCTCGTAAGTGATAAAGCCAAGATACAAACTCAGATTTCTCTTACTCTAAAGCCCACACTTCTAAACTCTATTCCATAAAAGCAGAGGCTGTTTTTCATGATTGCCAAGCACAGCACCAGCCATGTGGTAGGTATGCAGTAAATGCTTGTTAATGAATGACTCTTTTGAAGTAAATTTAATTCTTATGCTCCTGTACTCTGCACACATTTCTATTATAGCTCTATTTTAGTACCAAGCCCTTGGTAGAACAAGCATATTTCACTCATTCCAGATAGGACTTGAAATAGGATAAGTGTTTCTAAGCTTGCTTTCCTACCAAACTGTGAGTTCCTGGGAGTAGGAACTATATCCTACCAACTTTTTAGCCCAGCACACAGTAGGTGTTCAGTAACTGTGAATATGAGTGAGTGCAGGTTCACCTGGCAGTGCTATGATCGATGGACTTGAGAGACGACATTGAAGATCTTGGCTGGAATGGCGGGGGCCTTCTTTTTCTTCCTGGTATGAGTATAGTGCCCGGCACATTAAAAGTGCTCATAAACGTTAGCTGAGTAAATGAACAAATGAGTGAATCCTGCATTTACCCTAGTTCTAGTTATAACAGTAGGATCCTATCCATTCTTGATACTTCCAAAGCCAGTAGAGATATCGTATTACATTCTGAGGACCCTCCCAGTCCAAGGAATTTCATGCTGTGTCTAAAGAATACCCCTGTCTCCAAAGAAACTACATTTCAGTTCCAACTGGTTGCACCACAATCATAAACACAGCCATAAAGGAATGGAAACAAACCACCGAAACACTGAGTGGAAGGCCGAACTCCTCTCAACTGGTGGAGAGCATTTCTAAACAAACACGAGGAGAATTACACCTGCTCCAGTTCCTGCCAAAGGAATAGAGAGCAAACCCAAGAAAGTCAGACTGGCACCAAGTGAGAACCCAATGGGGGCAAACAGGAAGCTTCCTAGAGGTGGAGAGATTCCAGGGATTAGTGGTGGTAGGAGGTTGACCTAATTCCACTATCTGGAATTCATGGCTCTCAAATTCCTTCATTCTGGGACCTGTAGAGTTGGGGTTTCTCTGGCCTACTCTCAGTCTTTGAATCTGAGTCAGTCTCCAAATCCTTCAGATTAACTTGACTCCTCTGACATTCTGTGCTGCTTCAGGTGGTTATGTCCTCCCACCCCAGCCTCTTGCATCCAGTCAAAGCAGTGCCAAGCCCTGTTAGTGAGGATAGCAGAGAGGACACTTTGGACTCAGGGTACCAGCAATCAGAGCATCATACAGTAAGATGAGCATACTGCAAAACCTGGCCCAACCAAAGGCTTGATGTCTACTTCCTGTTAGGAGGGGAATGAATCCCTTAGTGGTCCTGAGCCCACAGATAAGAGTATGCAAGTGAGGAGGAGACTGAGAGGTCTGGGATTGAAAGTGGTAGAGCTAAGACCATTTTAACAAGGTTCCCAGGTTCCAAATCCTGTTCATGAACCTTTCTTCTGCATCAGTAACCATCTCCACCAACCCCTGTCTCTGGTCTTTACCACAGGCAAACACCTCTATTCATTCTTGGCAATCATCCATGACCCACAGACAAAAATAGATCAGCTGGCCTCTGCAAGCACTTTGCTTTCACTGATGAGAAACAAACGCCCATTTGGTTTACTTTCCCTTCAACAGTCCAGGAAGCCTCTTGACGGAAGATATTGGCAAGGTTTAGTGAAGGCCAAGGGTTTAAGTTTTGAAACCTAAACCATCTGACAGGCCCTGTGAAGGTGATGAAAGCCAAGAAACAAATGGTCAAGTTGAAGCTCTTGGACTTTGTGTCTCAATTACTAGATGTGGTAAGACATTCATCAGGGTCACTTAGATGCAGAAAAATTCAGCTACAGTGAAGCAGGTTTGTGCCCCACAGAAGAAAGAACTTTCTAATAGAGCTTTCCATCAGATGAAGAGTCAGCCCTGGGAGGTGTGAAGTCATTTCCATTGGATGTGACTCGGACTCATTATCTGTCAGCCATGCCACAAGTATGAAGCTGGAGCAAGATGACCTTTAAGATATCTTCCAATTCCTAATTCCCATGACTCTGTGATCATTATCACCATAAACTTTGAAGCCTTCCAAATGGAGCTTGTGGTAGAATATAGAGAACAAATGAGCTCAGAAAAGGCATAGTTGAGAATCAGAACTAGTCATGTTCTAAGGGCTATTCCTGCAAAGTTCTGAGGCCATGATAACTTGCCAGAATATATTCTAGGAATATTTCTGGATGTTTCAGTCATTAAGAATTCAGGCAGCCTCATCTCCGAGCAGTGTCTGCTAATCAGCTCTCCTTTTTGAAATAGTCTCACACATGCTCTTCCCTCTGCCTGGAACACTCTGACCCTAGTTATCTACATGTCTTGCTACCTCTTCTCCTTCAAGTATTTGCTCAATTACACCTTCATAGTGAGGGCTTCCTGGACTGTCCTATATCCAGCCTGCCTTTTAATTGTAGTGAATGGACCATTTATATTTAGTGTAGTTATTGATACAGCTGGGTTCAAGTCCACTCTCGCTATTTATTTTCAGTTTATCCCATCTGTTCTCTGTTCTTTTTTACCTCCTTTCCTGCTTTCTTTTATATAAAGCAAAAAAGCTTTTTAGCGTTCCATTTTATCTTCTCTATTGGCGTTTAGCTGTTTCTCATGGAGTTTTGTTTATTTTAGTAGTTGCTCTAGAAATTATAGTGTGCATCCATAACTTATCACTGATATATCTTGAAATCATACTATAATATTACATCACGTCATGTATAATATAAGAAACACACAATAGTATCCTATTTTTTTTTTTTTTTTTTTTTGAGGAACATTAGCCCTGAGCTAACATCTGCTACCAATCCTCCACTTTTTGCTGAGGAAGACTGGCCCTGAGCTAACATCCGTGCCCATCTTCCTCTACTTTATATATAGGATGCCTGCCACAGCATGGCTTGACAAGCTGTGTGTAGGTCTGCACCCAGGATCTGAACCACCGAACCCCAGGCTGCTGAAGCAGAACATACAAACTTAACTGCTGCGCCACAAGGCAGACCCCTCAATAGTATCTTTATATTTACCACCTTTCTGGCTTTGGTGCTATTGTTGTAATACATTTAATTATTTCTACATATTTTATAAGCCCCACAAATTCTTAATTTTTGTTAAAAGTCAATTGTATGGACTCATAGATTCCTATTTTATTCAATGACTTATAATCTATTGCTATTATTATTTTTTTGATCTTCAAATTGCCCCACATTTGGCCCATAGGAATTCCTTCAAGTTATCTCCTGTGTCCTTTTGGTATGATGTCTCCATCGTTCTTTGAGCACTTTGTTACTTTTGGTAACAAGCTCTAGGTTCATCTTATACTTCCCTGTCCTTGTCCTGAAATCAGCCATTTCTCCAAGGAGGCTTGATTCCTTTTAGTGGGAGGTGATATTCATAAACCAGAATCGGGGTACTCAGTGTGCACATTGCTACTGGGGTGTCATTAATTGCTTCTAGGCTCCTGTCCTTTCAGTGGACAGAGCTAGGAAATATATATACATGCATGCCCATCTATATCTATTTCCACATCTATCTATTAAAAACCATGAGTTTTCCCCAATACCTTTAATTCCAATCCAACATCACAGAATTTATTTTAGCCTTCCCCCTTCTGTATTTGTATCTCGCTTCAGTAACATTGGGAAAATTGGCTTTCATTATCCTCAATATATTATATATTTGCTCAATCTCCCTGTATGTAACCAATGTCCTGGCTACTGTGGGGCCAGTCCTTGGTCCTGCAGTCCCGCTAATTCCCACCAGTGACATCAGGGCTGAATCCTTGTCTTTTGGCCCTTCAAATCCCTACTGGCCATGTTGGAGCAAAAACCTAGGCCCTGATGAAGGACTCAGTAGCCCTGACGTAGAAGCAGAAGAGATGGCTGGATTGATCCAAGGCTGATGATCTGTAAAAAAAGATGTGATAGGAAAATCAGGGAGCTTGGATGCTAAGAATGCCAGAAGATGTGCCATGGGTTTCAGGCAGGATGTAGAAGAAACATGCCAGGAGGTAGGCTGAATTGGTAGAAAATGGAGAGGTGGAAGCACTGGAGATCCTGATAAAATCAGAGAAAAGGTATGGTGGGGATTAAGCTCTCTGGAGAACCTAGTCATTTCCAACCAGCTAGCCAAATGTCTGATTGTATTTACACATCAACTGGGCTACAGTGAGACCTGATTCCATTGGAACTTTTATTGTCAAGTGGGTCACATCCGGGAGAATTGCCATTAAGCAGACATTTTTCCAAACAGGGATTACAGGTGCTTCCCCTCCAGTAAGTGAAATCCCTAATAGCAGAAGTAAAGGAAGCACATGTACATTCATACACAGACTGAATATAATACTGGCCCCCAATCAAAAATCATCAGGAAGTCAGACTTCAAGGCAAGCCCCTGTCCTGAAGTGACTCTCTCATGATCAGATAGCACAGTTATCAATGAGAAAAGGCCATAGGTGGAGCTTTTGCATGTTCTAGAACCCAGAAGCCATGGGGTTCTGAGAGACCAACTGGAAATTGGATGAGCGAATATCTGAATAAGTGAATAAGCAAACCTGAGCTGGGCCTTGCAGACTGAGTAGGATTTCTGTAAGTAAGAAGGAGAAGGAGTGGAATTCACGTGGGAAGCAATTCAATCAAGGATCCAGAGCAAGCCACAAGCATGCCAGAGCTGTGTGACAGAACAGTGAATACATCTGCTACTCTGGAGGTGACATAGGTCAGGGCTGTGGCAGAGTCACGTCTCCATCCAGAGCCAGAGGCTTGGTGCCACTTGGCAATGTCTCTGTGTGTCAGTTTCCTCCTTCATTCCCTCTGGTGGCTATTCTAAATTTCCCCCTCTCAGAAGACAGCCTTGCTGGCATCTGTAATAGACATCAAGACTATCAGTCATTAACTTCCTCAACTTCCTGTCTCTGCACCTACAAATTATGGCATACCTACTCACAAATTCTTTCCAGTCCTATCGCAGGAAGACGTCCTGTCCAAGGCTGATTCCTCAAATCACACTCATGCTCCCTTCCCTTCTTCCCCTCAGAAACATTGCTGCCACAGCTGTCACCCTCAACTCCTTTCAGGCTCTTTTCCAAAAGCCAGGAACAGGCAAATGTCTGTCCTATCATGAACATATGAAACATCAACCATATACCCTTTAGTTAATCCCTTTTCTTTATCTTTCATTTAACAGCAAAGCTTTTTTGTTGTTGTTAAATATCATTTTACATCTTTCTCTAATTATAAAAGTAGTACACGTTCATTACAGAACATTTGCACAAAACTATACAGTAAATTACTATATAATCTTGCCACTCATTTTTGGGTTTCCATGTGTATATATCTAATATTTAATAGCTGACTCTTTACTGAGTGCATTCTGTGTGCCAGGCTCACCATTACCTAGTGAGGGACTTACCCATAGTTGCACATCGACTCAGTGTCAGAGTCTAGATTCAGCCCCAAGCAGTCTGGCTCCAGAGCATACACTCTTAAATCAGCTCTTTATGCCTCTAGTTTATACCGGAATCAGAATTATATATATTATAGGTAGAGTGAGCATTTTTCAATATCACAAAATATGTTTTAGAAATATGATTTCCCAGGCATAACCCAGATTTATGATGTGATAGTTTGTCATCTTTCATTCACTCATCAACTCATTGCACTTTTACTCTCATGCCTCACCGCTCAACAACGCAAACTGACCCCACAGGATTTCAAGGTAACCTCTTCGATGCTAAATCCAATGGATAATTTACAGCCCTTATCTTTCTTGACTCCTAGACAGTGTTTGACACCACTGTCCCTTCCTTCAGTTGTTTAGTTAATAAATATTTATTGAGCACCAATTATGCACCAAGCACAGTGCTAATCATCGGAAACTTCCTCTTCTGTTGATTTCCAGGACATATCCTCCTTTGCTTTCCTCCTTCTCCTCTGACCATGTTTTCCTAGTCTCACAGTTCCTAGTCCTCTGGTCCCATCTTGGGGTCTTCACCAGTGTTTCTCAGACATCTCTGTGCCTTAGAATCACCTGCAACACATGCCTCGTTGTTCTGATTTGGAGTCGGGCATAGGATCAATATTTTGAAGATGCTCCATGTCCTCAACAGTTGCTTTTCCTCCTGTTTCTCATCTCAGGAAATGGCAAATGTCTCCATCCACTTGTTTAAGCTGGAAACCTTGCCTTCCCCCACTCTTCCAATTAATCACTACATCCTATTGATTCTACCGCATTATTTCTTAAATCTTTTGACATCTCTCCATCTCCATTGTTGTCACCTGCGTTCATCCCACATCGTTCTTACCTGGATTAGTAAAATACTCTCCTTGTTGATTTTGTTTCCAGTCTTGCCTCACTCCAACCTTTTGTTGTTTTTGCTGTTCACAGTGAAAATAGCTTTGTTGTTCTTTTCTGATTATGCAAATAATACAAGATCAATATAAAAATTAAAACTATCATACAAATTGAAGGAAGAAAGAAATGACCACCTGACATCCCATGACCCTGAAATACCCCCATTCCTCCATCAACTTTTTGATGATCATCCTTTTGGGCACCTTTTTATGTCCATCAATCATATGAGAAAATTATCTGAACTTTGTCCTTCATTGGAATTCAGATGCCACAGGATGGCCCTAAGGGAGGAATAATTTTAAGTAGGACCAAAGAGGGCCCAGAAAGAGTCAATATATAATTGTAAACGAAAGGGATAATATAATGCTGTTTTGTCTTCAGTAAAGGGCACCTTTTATTAAATCCTTTTTTTCTGTACTTTCCTTCTCTCTCTTTCTCTACTCCCTGCACCCCCACCTTCACCCCAGGTAACCATTGCTAAGAACTTGGTGTGTATACGTTCATACCTTTTCCTCCTGCTCATATAATCATATATTGTGTTTGGCTACTCATAATAGTGACCCAACTACAGAAGTTTAATCCCTTGAGGGTTGGTTCTTGTATGTACTATGTCCAGGGCTCCACAAAGTGATCAGGGAACCAGGTTCTTTCAAACTGTCTGCCTTGCAATCTTTCACACTGTCATATCTTCAAAGCCATAAAATGACTGTAAAAGTGCCAGCTGTCACATCCTTATTTCAGATAAGAAAAAGGGAAGACCAGGAGCAAAAAAACCTTCACCAGACACTTCATCCAGAACTTCCACTTACATTTCATTGGCCACTCCTATCTGCAAGACACAATGGGAAAAATAGACACACACACACAGAAGCACATAAAAGGTTTTAGAGTTGTTGTTTTGCTATTAGATGTCTTCATTTTCTGAAAATTGGATCAGAGTACATATACACCTTTGCATATGGCTTTTCTCAGTTAATCACACTTCAAGGAAATCCCTCCAAGTCAGTTACTATAGATCAACTTATACCTTTAAATGGCTGCATAATTCCTTATGGCACATGCACACTGTGATTTATTCAATCATTCCTCTAATGCTGGGCATTCACTTTGTTTTCAGTCTTCTGCCAACCACCAACAATGCAGCAATAAACACCTTTGCACATGCATCCTCTGTGCTGGTGCTTTTATTTCTATAGGCTAGATTCTCAGCCATGTGATTACTGAGTTGAAGGGCTATGTATTAAAATTTTGCAGTCTTTGCCTGATTGCCAAAAAGTTTGTAGCAATCCACATTTCATCCAGGAATGTATGAGAATTTGTTTCCTCTTCATTTTCACCACTAGTAGGTGTTATCATTCCTAATTTTTACCAGTCTGAATGATATAAAGTAATATTACATTAATTTTTATTTTCATTAGCATCTTTTACATATATTTACTGGACATTCGGACTTTTTCTCCTATGAGTTGCTTATTCACGTCATTTACCCATTTCTACTAGGTTGTCTTTTCTAATCAGTTTCTGAGAGCTCTTTGTATATTATGGATATTAATCCTTAATTAGTATACTAATAAGCTATATAAAAACTTTATTGAATCCTCTTTGCCTCCAGAATAAAATCTAAGTACTTTAACAAAGCCAGGAGTGTTGTCTGGGCAGGAAATGGGGTTCAAATGCCTTTGATAAGAATGGTTAGGCAACCACCTTCTCTCCATATATCCTTTTACATCCATTGATTTACACAGAAGTTGAACAGTACAGCCTCTGAGAAAGAGTCTGAGCCTTGTTTCTGGTTGGATTTCAGTCATCTGATGGACTGGGGTGGGCCTGAGGGAGGCATGATTACAAGTAGGGGAGGCCCTGGGAACTAAATCATCACACAGAAGAAGGCAACTGGCCTCTTGAATCAAATCCAGCATTTGGGCCAGAGAGCCCAAGGGGAATGGTGTTCTGGGTTCACTGTGGAAGCTAACACTGGAACTTGTCTCACCTAGCCACTCTGGCAGCATGTGTGGCTCCTGGAAGAAAGGGGGCTTGTGTGGAAGTTTAAAGAGCTGTTACTGTGGAGTCAGGCAGCCTTGCTGTAGAACCCTTATTTGAACTGTACCCAGTAAGAGCTTTTTCCGTCCCACTTTGCTAGAGCCGTGGCAATAATCCTGGTCTTCAGGTGCAGCAATGATGCTCCAATTTCAACATTATGAAGCTCAATAGACTGCTGGGTATTATTTGCCAATGACAGGAAAAATGTTCCAGCCTTGTGTTGGCACCCTTGTTGAAGCATTAAGACTTGGAACTGCAGAATTCCAGCCTGGATAGATGTGGTAGCACGTGATAACCTAGTTTGTTTCATCGAAACGTGGACTTTCTCTCCAGAGAGTCCCCTTATACTTGATGGAAAAGACCCTTAAAATGACTGATTTCTTGAAAGGGTCTTGACTTCCTTTAGTCAAGCTGGTGGGATGCAGAGCTTGTGAGGGCTGGGTATTGATGCTAGTGGGATTGTCCCTACACACAGCCTGGTAAAGCCCTAAACTGGTCGCTTTCATTCTCATTGTATAAGTAATAGCCTCTGCCCAACTCCCCAGCCTCATCTCCAGCATTTCCTGAAACACTCAACCCCTCAGCTATATTATTTATTGGCTAACTCCTGTCAGCTACTGTCTCCTTTAAGAAGCTCTCCTTGATTCCCCCAGTCTGGGCTTGAGGTCCCTTCTTAATGCTCTTGTAACATCCCGTATGCCCCGATACCCGACTCCTTCTATCAGACTGTGAACTAGTTTCTTCAGCATGGAGTGCAGCGCCTAACATATAATGGGTGCCCAATAATGCTTGTTAAATGAGTGAATTATCGAATGAAAAATGAAATGTCCACATATGCTCAGTGCTGTATTCATCTTTTCTAAGAGAAATAAAGGACACATCCCCTCCTCTCAAGTGACTGATAATCCAATTGAGGAGATGGAGTTTTTTGTTTGTTTTTTCTCCCCCAAAACTACTAAATAGTTATATGCATTTAAGATTAAATTTAGGAGCAATGAGAATTGGGCGAAGGGAATGTAATAGAGCCACGGACATCAGCAGAAGAGAGAATACCTTATTCTGGTACTGAGCGTCTCTATGTGGTTCAAAAATAACCTCCAAACATGTATCAGTATCACATATGTGAGGCGCACTGTGCCGGTCACAGAAGCCACAAAGAGGGAAAATTACTGGCTTTCAGGGCTCATTATCTAGTTGGAACACTTCTGATTTTGTTTGGAAGAGGGCAGGGCTTACACAACAAACAGGCAGCAAACAAGCAAATGAGTACCCTGGCTGGAATGACAGGACAAGAGAACTGCAGAAAAATAAAGCAAACCAGTTTTCACTTATTACAATAGCGAAGATTAAAGTTGAGATAATTTGAAGCCTTGGTGGGCATGTGGTGAAATGAGTACAATTATACACTATTAGTGGAAGGGTAAATTGGTACTTATTTTCTTGCGGGCAATTTGGCACCTTATGTCAAGATTTTCAGAAATGTTCCTACTCTTTTGACCGGGTAGTTCTGTTTCTGGTAATTTATGTTAAGCAAAGCCAGCCCTGGTGGTCTAGTGGTTAAGATTTGGCCCTCTCACTCCTGTAGCCCAGGTTTGTTTCCCAGTCAGGGAACCACACCACCTGTCGGTTGATCTGTCGGTTGTCATACTGTGGCAGCTGCATGTTGCTGTGACACTGAAAGCTACGCCACCAGTATTTCAAATACCAGCAGGGACATCCATGGTGGACAGGTTTCAGCAGAGCTTCCAGACAAGGAAGAAGGACCTGGCCACCCACTTCTGAAACACTGGCCAGGAAAACCCTATGAATAACAGCGGAACATTGTCTGATATAGTGCCAGAAGGTGAGAGGATGCGCAAAAAGACCAGGCAGGGTTCCGCTCTACTGTACACAGCGTTGCTAGGAGTCAGAATTGATTCAATGGCACTAAGAACAATAAATCTTAAGGAAATAATCAGAGACATGGAAACTTATGTACAAGGATATTAAGAGGAGTGTTATTTTTAATGGAAAAAAATAAAAATCACCTAAGTATTGAACAATAGGGAATCAGTTAAATAACTCAGGATTCATCTGTACAATGGACATTGTGGCCATTAAAATCCATGTTTTCCTGAAAATTTTAGCATTACAGGAAATCTTCCGTGTCATATCATTAAGAGGAAAAATACACAAAACTGTATACACATCATCCACATTTTGTGGCTATAAAAACACTGAAAGGAAATATACCCAAGATGTTAGCAGTAGTGGAATTATGGATAATTCTTTTTTTCTTTCTTATCATTTCCTTTATTTTCTAAATTTTCTACAACAAGTATATATTATTTTATAGCTAGAAAATAGTTTTACTTTTTTAATGAAAGAAAATTGATAGGACAGGGTAGTCTATGCTCAAAGCAAGATGAGCAAGTAACAGTAAACTCACATGCAGAATGGTTGGAAATTGCATCCACTCTTTGGTTTTCAAGCTAGGTAGCTATAGCCTTGTTCTCTGCAAACTTCTTTTGTTTTTCGGTATTTTTGTGAGGAAGATTTGCCCTGAGCTAACATCCGTTGCCAGTCTTCCTCTACTTTGTATGTGGGACACCTCCACAGCATGGCTGATGAGTGGAGTAGGTCTGTGCTCAGGATCCAAACCTGTGAACCCAGGCCATGGAAGCAGAGTGCACGGAGCACACGGAACTTTCCCACCCGACCACAGGGCCAGCTGCCTATAAACTTTGGAGTGTTTGAGAGGGAAGTGCATGAGGAAGAAAAGCTAAGAGAGAGAACTTGAGAGAGAAGATCACTTCTCTTTTGTCGCAGTCAAGTGTTTTATAGAAGGTTTGTGGGTGGGGCAACTTGGAGGCCATGGCAGTCAGCATCCCATTCCCAGTGTCCCATGAATCTTTTCTCTTCTCTTCTCTTCTTTTATTTTGTTACCCTTATTGAAGAAAAGGTTGGAGCAACCTGAGCCTTGAGAGGGTTTGCAAGGCAAGCAGAGAAAGGCTCCTCACACTCACGCCAGCAGATTCTAATCATCACTTCTGTCCCTAAGATCTTTAATGACCATCCAGGAACATCTGACCTGCCCCAGGCACAATGGGGTCAACAGTGTCTCAGTTCCTTTGACCCAATGGAGGGCTGAGACTGAGGTAAAGATTGAATGAGCAGAGAAGGAGCAGGCTCAAGTGTCTGCCAAGATATCATTAGATAGCCTATGAAGTCAACCCAATAATTATAGATGCTTCAAGCAGATGATCAGTGAACATTTGACATGCAAAAACTAGCTGCCATTTGTATCACTTTTACCCCTAGTTCATTAACAGCTTTTCCATTCATTATTTTATTTGATCTTAGCCACAGCCCTTTAAGAGAGGCACTAGTCTCCCCATTTTACAGATGAGATCAGTGAAGCTCAACAAGATTAAAGGATTTGCCCAAAGTCTCTCATGGTTAATAAGAGCTGGAGCTGTAACCCAGGACTTCGGATTCCTCTTTCTTATTTGGCACATTGAAGCCTTGACAGACATATTCTCATACATGACACACAAATAGTGCTGAAAAATGAGAAGAAAAATAAAAGTTTATCTACTGGAAGTTTGTTCACATGATCTTAACTAATATTTCCCCTTTTGAAATTACTTTTCATTTCTCAGCCCATATGGTTAATGCCAAGGAGACACACCACAGACAGGGCCACGGCACCACCCCTGGGCCTTAATGCTGAGATTGTGTTGTGTTGTCCAGGCACAGCTACAGAGCCTGGGCTTAGTGGGAGTTCCTATGGGAGACCCTGTTTGCCAAAGGTAATGATGAGGCATGGGCCACATGGCTCGTGTGTCCTGGGCCTGTCACAGGTTCTATGTGGAGGCGTCTCTGAAGTGAGGGGCTACTATCTTGAATGGGCAGCCTGGGTTCAGGTGGGTTCTCCTCCAGATGGCACTTCATTAGAGAAAGGCATAGTTAAGGCCCCAAGCTGGGCATGTCTGTTCATCCAACTCCTTAATCCATCTCCATCTCAGGTCCTGCCCTCCGACTGCTTTAACATGCACAGAAGTGAAATAACTGGAACTGCTTTTGGCCCAGTGCTGTATATTGTCACATTTAATTCTCACTCCAACTCTGTAGAGTAATTATCCTCATTTTATAGTTAAGGACCCTGGGGAATCAGAGAGGTCAAGCGACGACTTATTTGAGACACGACTGATAAGTGGCCCAGGCAGGACTTGAACCCAACTCTTTCTGGCACCAGAACCCAGGTGCTTTCCAACGCACTACACAGCCTCCTCAAGCAGCAGGAGCTCAGTAAACTCCCTCAGTTTGCTCCAATCCACCCAAGGAGATGTGACCAATTTGAATGTTTAAAAGCTGTACCACCACTGCAGACGAGATGAGCTACACGGAGATGCATCTGCAGATCGTGCATGAGACAGAAGATAGCTCCCCTTCCTCAGTCAAGCAGATTTGAAATCCTCTTTTCTAGAAAACCTTCCTGGCCCTGCCTGAATCTGCTTAGCTTTTGGACATCATGTCTCTCTCCTTTCCTACCATAACCTCTAAATGATTTTCCCTTGAAACATTTACAGGGCAGACACAGAAGCATCTCAGATAATCCACATGGCAACTGCCTGCGTGTTTGCATGGGGAAACCTATCTCAAGATTTTGGCCCACAGAAGGCAGGGTCCTGGGCTGCCTAAATCACTGCAGACGAGGCAGTGAATCCCACATCAGCCCTGAATCCTCTGCACCTACCCCTCTCACCACCAGCCACCTTTCCAGGGCAGGTACCTGAATCATCTTCTCAGTCTTCAGGAAGCTCATGTCTTAACCGAAACAATAGCAGAGTCTCTCTCCCCAAGAGCGAAGAGGAGATTTTTCAGCCTCAAGTTAGAAAAAAAGAGTCCTTTTTATACAGTTCTCTCCTTCCAGTCTGCTCTATAAGCAGCTCTCTGAAATTTCGGCTAGAATCCCCATGTACACCCTCTGTCCGCTGTGGCCAGTCTTCAGCCCTACTGTCAGTGGTCTGGGGCCTGGCTAAGGGCGACAATCTATGAAGACTATGCTCAAGGCAGAAGGCCGAGGCTTGACGCCATCATTATATTTCCTGTTGCTTAGCATTTGTGTATTTTCAATGTATATTTATCCAGTCTCCTCCAAGAAACTGGAAGCATAGAATGTTCGGAATAGGGGGACTCTAGTTCACAAAGCACTTCCACAGCCTGTTCCTAAATACCTCTCAGAGCATTGGTATCTGACCCAGAACTCTGCCTTGTTACCCCAGCAGTTCCTAGGGCAACCACCTCTTCTTTTTCCTTTTGTCTCTGCCTGGTTGTCTCCAAAACTGAGGCAGGGCTCTCCAAAGTCAGTGCTCAATGTTTCTGACCAGAGAAGCAGAATCTTCTAGCTCTGTTCACCCCCAAAGGACCTCTTGGGTTGGCCAACAGACCTGCAGGCACGGGCATGGCTGTTTAGCTTGCCTCTGTCACGCCAAGGACTGACAGGCATGACTACTCTCGGGGGGAGGGGAAGCCACTCATCCTCCTCTGGTCTCCGCCCTTCTGCCACCATCACAGCCCCAGCCCTTCCCTCTCTGAACTGAGCTGCCTTTGCTCCTTTGAGCAGGGGAGGGGGGGCCTCTAGTCTAGAGGCTCTTCTATACCCATTTCTGGACCAGTCTTGCCCCCGACATCCCAGCCCGGGAGTCTCAACAGGGCATTTGTGCTCACGGATGGCTTGATTTGGCTACAGTAATCACGCCCTGATGAGGATTAATGAGCTTCCCAGGCCTGTTGGGTGACTCTGCCTTGGGAAGCCGTCCAATCCAGAGCTCGGTCTAAACCCACAGCGCAGCATGCTTCACTATGAGTCAGAGCTGACAAATGCTGAAATTACTACCACTGTATTCCTCGGAATGACAAACTCTCCCAAATGCTATCACTGTAGACTTCCTTCCACAGCAAGGCTTTGCTCTGCAAGTCAGCTATAGCCCCAGGACTTTGAGCTTCCCTTGAGTTTCTTTTTGTGTCAGTTCTCAATTATTCCTACTAGGGAACACAGTAATGGTTTGGAGAATCTAAAGGGACAGATTATCTAAAAATAATTTAAATAATTTAAATTTGTCTCTGGAATGTGTTAAGTGATTTATTTGTTTTAGGCAGAGTATTTGCCTTCCTAATGGCACTTAATTAATGGTAATGAGAGAAAGAAATGGCGTTCTATCATCGCAAATTAGTTAGGTCTGGATGTGGGAGAGAAAAGGAGAGCCTGTAGGACAGGGTTATAAAACAATATGCTCAACATTCACAGTGGCCAGAGATACCCCCACTCACTTCTTACATGTCCAGGGAATTATGTGAGGTCAGTGCTTTTGCTTCCAGGGGTAGGTTCATACATCTTGCTGTCTTCCCATTGCTATGGAGAGGTCCACCATCTTGGGAGCAACAGAGGAGCAAATCAGGCAGAGAAAGAAGTACTTCTTATGTCCAGGAAGTTGGGAGCTGTACCCTAAAATAAAAAAGAGTAGGATAAATTCTCCTCTTCCAGCAAATATGGGAAGGTCCCCTTGAGAGAGTAGGCTTTCAGCAGCCCATAGATGGCCAACTCCCTCTTACCCTTTCCAGAATCCTAGAACTCAGCCCTGAACATGAGGATGCAAGACTCCAGTAAGCAGAGAAGGGAACAAGGCAGGTGGATAGGGTGAGAACTGTACAGGATTCAGACTCAGAAGAAAAGGATTGCCTCTTCTTGGCTATGGGATCTTGGGCAAGTTATTTAATTGCTCTGACTCTCAGTGTACTCACCTGAAAAAATTAAAACAACAACAATAATGAGTAACTAGTTTACGGATGAATGGTGGCTAAATAACAATATTTTGGAGAGTATTTTGGAAGCTGTAAAGTCCTGTGCAAATTTTAGTTATTACTATAACCGTGACTGGCTCAGTGAGACCCATCCACAGTCCTGGAAAGTTAACTCAATGGACATGCCACCTTAGAGTCTGAAGGACCGTGTTGAGTACATAAGGGGTATATTCAGGTGTGTACTTAATCATTGCTATTCTCATTCTGACATAGGGAGACATAGCACAAGAATCCAGAGTAAGACTAACTGCCTTCCTGCACGTAGTCTTTTCTCGTTTTCCTCACATTTGGTTGAATTTGTTAATGATTCTAGATCTCAGCCTCTTCAGAAATGCTTGGCAGTAGAACTACCATCTACTTTGGAAGCCAGGTTGGAATCTGCCCAGACTCTCAGTAAGAGGGTACTTCCCTTATCTAAGATCCTTTCTTCAATGGATAGGGAGATGGTGGGGAGATGGGGCATTGGGGAAGACTAATTGGTGGTGGGGGGACGGTGTATGTGTGTGTGTAATAGCTACTGCTCGTCTTCAGCTTTCTCGGAGAACTACCTTCTTCTCCACTGAGGAAAGAAAAGAAGAATCATGATTGAAGTGTCAGGTTGTCAGGATATCCTGAGTTTTCCTCCCCTGGTCTGAACTCTCGTTCCCAACTCTCAATTTGTCCCTTTCTTTCTTTTGACCATTGCTCCCACCCCTGGCTTTAGTGTTTCTGTTCTCTTGTCCTCCTATCTTAAAGCCACAGGGCCTCTGGGATCAACTGGCAGACTCCTTTAGGGGAAAATGGAATATGTGCTCTGGGACCAGTGAGGTAACTTGCAGGCTCTCAGTGTTGCTGAGAAAAAGGAGCAACAAGTTCACCTGGATGTTTCCACATGGCCTACTCTCATTTGAGGTTAAGTCTGGCTATTCCTAAGTCTTCACAAACATACTCCTAACCTGTCCAAATCCAATGGAATCTTAATCCTCATTCTACATGTAGCTTCATTCCACCACAATTAGTCCTTCAACTCACGACCTTTAGTTATCCTTCAACTACCCATCAGCCACCTGCAAGTGCTTCCTGCTCTTCATGGTAACTAAGTAAATGGCAGATTGTCTTCAGTGAACATAATGTTTCTAAAGATAGAATTCTTAATAAGAATTTAGTAAGTCAGGAATCTTCAAAAGTTTCATATCCTGTCTTAGGTCAGGTTCCCTAGTGGGAAATCTTGATGTGGGGATCCTTGTGCAGGTGATATTTATGAGAAGTGCTCTAGAAGAAACTTGAGAGGGAGGGAGGGGAACAGAATAATGAAAGAGAAGAAGCTAAACAGGAATGTGGCCTCAGGAGAAATGTGGCCTCAACCTGGTCCTTCTGGGAGCTCTGGGGAGTATAAATGGCACCGCAGAGTTTGTCTTGCATTGAGGCAAGGAGGTGGGCGTTTTTATATCCCCACACCAGCCAGTCACTAGCTGTAGGCTGTGGAGAGTGTCATTCTCAGGCATCTGGGGAGGAGGCTCCTGTCATCCAAGGTGTGAGTCATCAGCAGCCCCCGCAGCAGCTGGTGGAAGGACGCCCCTGACTGTAAAAGGAATCCCAGGGGTCCAACGGCCTCTGCTACATACCGTCTGACACTTTAATCCCAGTCCTGGAATTCTGCCATATTGAAATACTTCTAAGCATAGAAAACAAACAAACAAAGATGTTTATTGGTGTGTCGTTTATGATAAAACATTTTAAAATGCACAAACCTGGGGCCAGCCCAGTGGCGCAGCAGTGAAGTTCACACATTCCACTTTGGTGGCCTGGGGTTCACCGGTTCAGATCCCCAGTGCAGACCTATGCACCACTTGTCAAGCCATGCTGTGGCAGGCATCCCACATATAAAGTAGAGGAAGGTGGGCATGGAGCTAGTCTTCCTCAGCAAAAAGAGGAGGATTGGTGGCAGATGTTAGCTCAGGGCTAATCTTCCTCAAAAAAAAGCAAAAACTTGAAGTTTCAACAGGGCAAGAATAAGTCAATTATGTAATGGTATAATTAAGTAAATAAATTATGCACTCGCATGGCCTTCTTTGTCCCACAAAAGCTTGGCCCCTGACTACCTGCCTGATTTTATCTGGAACCGCTTTCCCCACTTGCTCGTTATCCTCTAATCAAACTGGTCTTCCCTCTGTCCCTCCCACACGCCAGGCTTGCCACTTTCCCAGGGCTCTTGCCCTCATGTTCTTTCTGACCAGAACACTCCTGCACATGGCTGCTCCTAAACTCCTTCAGGACTTAGATCTCATATCTTCCCTCAGAGAGGACTTCCCTAAACACCGTCTTCAGTACCTACCCTTGTCACTCTCCAACATATCGCCGCCTTGTACAGCTCTTATTACTCTGTGTTTTGCTCATTTATTTCTTGTCTTTGGCCTGTCTTCCCTCCCCTAGACTAAAAGCACCCAGGGAGTGGCGATCTTACCTGTTTTGTCCACTGCTTTATCCAGAGCCTGGAGCATAGGAGTTACTCAGTTGATGGCTGTTTGATAAGTGAATTAATGGACTCCCAGTTTAAAATGATGTTTACCAAAATCACGAAATAAAATGAAAAAATGACAAAAATCTGCGAATGACAAAAATAAGTGAAGACATCATGATGTAAAATGTCATATATTATATATTTAAATATGCATTGAGAGAACTTCTGTTTCTGGCCATGATGGAGTTAACAAAGACTCCAAGGATTTACTCTCTTATCTTAAACAACTAAAAATCTGGACAAACTATGAGGCAATGGTTTCAGACCTTAGACAATAGTCAGTACAGGATTGTGGTTCCTGAAAAAAAGGGGGAAAAAAAAATAAGGTCAGTCCTATGATTGCTTTAGCTGACTAGCTGGAGATGGTTTCTAGGCTGCAGCATTGGGAAGGGGAACTCAAACAGAGCCTGGTGGCCTCACTGGATTGAGAGATAGGAGTTCAGAGAAGCCAAGATGGCTGGAGTTTGAGAGGCAGCATATTAGAGAGGAGGGACCCGCCCAGAGAGTGAGCTCCAAAGATGTGCAGATTGAGCCTTTGGCTGAGTACAGATCTGTGCATGTGAGAGAAAGCTACATAAATCTGGGCAGGGACCGGGGGAGACACAAAACACTGGAAAGCAAGAGCCCTCAAAATTCCTGGAGCTCATGGAATTCTGTTCCCATTAGCCAGAGTGGAAAGACTTCATAACACACAGAGCATCAGGTAGAGTCCTCAGAAGGGCATTGTCAGAGTAGTGGGGCTAAATTAGCCCAGAGACTCACTGTTGCTGAGGAACCACCCTAACAAAGCTTAAAGCAAGCCTCACAGGAATCAAACTGCTGTTGGCAACTTAACTGCCTGCCAGAACAAGTAGAGCACCATTTAAAGAACTACAGCAAAATCCAGTGCCCAAGAAGGTAAAATTCACAATATACTGCAACCAAGCAAAACTTGCCAAGCACGCATCAAGATGGGAAAATACGATCCACAACCAAGAGAAAAATCGATCCATAGAAACAGACCCAGGAATGACAGAGATGATGGATTTAGCAAACAAGAACTTTAAAACACCTATTAGAAAAGTGCCTCACATGCTTAGGGAGACAGAGGAAAACCTAAACACAATGAAGGAAGAAATGGAAGATACGAAAGATCCAAATGAAAGTTCTAGAGGTGAAAAATGCAATATTTGAAATGAAAAATGCTTTGAATGGGATTAAGAGCAAATGAGATAATGCAGAAGAAAGGACCAGTGAATTTAAGACATTGCAGTAGAAACTGTCCAAAGAAAAAAGACTTAAAAAAAAAAAGATCTTCAGTTACCTGTGAGACAACATCAAGGGGTGGAACACACCTGTAATTTGAGTCCCAGGAGAGAGAGAAAAAAATTTTGAAAAAATAATGGCTGAAAATTTCCCAAAATTGATGAAAACTATAAACTCACAGATACAAGAAGCTCAATAAAATCCAAGCAGAACAAACATAAAGTCCCATCGAGGGACATCATGATCAAATTGCTAAAAACTAGTGACAAAGATGAAAATGGTCAGAGGAAAACGACAATGTACAGAGGAACAAAGACAAGAATGATAGCATTTTTCTTGCCAGAAACTTTGCAAGTTAGAGAGAGTGGAGCAATATCTTTACTGTACTGAAAATGAAAACCGTCAACCTAGAATTCTATACTCTATGAAAATATCTTTCAGAAACAAAAGCAGAATAAATATCTTTTTCAGACAAAGAAGAGCCAAAAGAATGTGTTGGCAGTAGACCTGCACTAGAAGAAATGTTAAAGGAAATTCTTCAGGCAGAAGGTGATGAAAATTTGGATCTACATAAAAGAATAAAGATATGATAAATAGCAGAAATGATAAATAGCAGGGTAAAAATAAAAGAAAATTTTCTTGCTTTTAAATCTCTTTAAAATGTAATTGGGGGCTGGCCAATTAAGTTAAGCAGTTAAATGTGCATGTTCCGCTTTGGTGGCCCGGGGTTCACCGGTTCTGATCCTGGGTGCGGACATGGCACCACTTGGCAATCCATGCTGTGGTAGGTGTCCCACATATAAAGTAGAGGAAGATGGGCATGGATGTTAGCTCAGGGCCAGTCTTCCTCAGCAAAAAGAGGAGGATTGGCATCAGATGTTAGCTCAGGGCTAATCTTTCTCAAAAAAAAAGTATATATATATAATTGATTAATGCAAATATATAATTGCTTAATGCAAAAATAATTACAATGTATCTTGGGGTTTATAGAATATGTTGAAGTAAACTGTATATAGCACAAAAGATAGGAGGGAAGAAATGGAAGTGTAAGTTTCACTATACATGAAGTGATATAAAATTATAAAGTTATTTGAAGGTAAACTGTGATAAGTTACAGATGTGTGTTGTAAACCATAGAGAGCAACTACCAAAACAAAAAAATTTTTAAGAGATACAGCTGGTAAGCTAATAGTAGAGATAAAATGAAATCACAAAAAAATGCTCAGTAAATCCAAAAGAAGACAAAGAGGAGAAAAGAAAGCAAGCACAGATGGGATACATAGAAAACAAATAGCTTAAACTGTCCAACCAGTACAGGTGAATAATACATCTCCCAATCTCCTGATTTGGGTGAAGGAAAGCCACCTGCTTCAGCTAGGCTCACACTGCAGGCTCTCATGTGAAAAGGGAGTTACAGTGTGAATCATGGCTACACCAGACACTCCCCCAGGATAAACTTCCTGAACACTATCCTAAAGGACACCGCTATGGAAAACGCCCTTGGACCTTTACCCAGAAAAGTCTGTCAATCAACCAGCCCATCAGGCAAATAACAGCAATGAGCACCACTTGTGTATAGAGAAAGCCAGTGTGCCGGGATGGAACAAGAGGGTCCCAAGACCACAGCTGTGCAGAAATAGCTCCCCTGCCAAGGTCTCCTCAAGTGTCAGTCTTCTACCCTCACAGGCACTACAGAGGTGGGGTCACCTGAGCCCACCATGAAAATGCACATTGAATGGAAGGAAGGCCCCACTTCCATTTGCATGTTAGCATGGATGAGTTAATTAGATTAGCTGGACAATACCTTGGAACCACTAACCCTGGGAGAAAGAACTATTGAGCAGTAAGTTTTCCATGTTGAGGTGAAGCCAGCACCAGCGGGCAAGAAGGTTGTAGCAGGAACAGGGAATTATACTCTGAAGACCAATGTTCCTATTTCAGTCTTGCCCTTCAGACTAGTCCTGATGAGTCTTGTATGGTAGTAGCGTGGTGGTTCCTAATCTTTTTGAGCTGGAGGCACACCTTTGACTATTAGAATTTGGAGTGGCAGATTTGAAAAAAATTATTGTAATAGTAATAATTCAAAATGACACCAAAGTCAGCAGTGATTTCCCCTGCAGTCATTGCTAGGATATAACACACCCTCATAGCATCTACAACAATCATAGAGAGAGCACCAGTTTTCTCTCCTTTTACATCATTATGTCACTGTTTAGGAAGAGCCTGTTTATTGCCTCCCCCAACATCTCTTGCATAATCCTGAGACAAACATCTCTTGTGTTCCAGTCAACACAGAAGATTTTTTTGGTTTTCAGGTTTTGGTGGGTTTGTGTGTGTGTGTGTCTGTGTAGGGCATGGGGAAATTTCCAGCTCCGTGTTATACCATTCCTCTTTCTAAAGAAAGTTTGCATTCTCTCTCTGTTCCCTGTGGTGCGATCTGCTTGACTCAGCATTCTGACATATGCTGAATCCTCAGTTGTAGCAAAAAATTAACTTCATGCATTAACTTTATTTGGCAGTGCCCCGTGAAAGTATCAACAGGAGCAGAGAGTAAATAGGAAATAAGGTTCTAGCCCCAGGAAATTCAACTCGATTCAATGGAGGCCAGCTAAACACCTGCCACATCCAAGGCCCTGAGCCTGACAGGGTCACACAGGGTGGGCCTCTGTCACCAGCAGCAGCTCTTCAGCCTTTAGCATATCACTGGGCTGGGGCAGGGCCAGTTAAAAGTGAGGAAACCACCCATGTACGTCAGAGATATGTTTTCTCTTTTTTCCCTTTGGAATGATGTTCTTGGGAGTTCTTTGCCAGGAAGTTGGTCACTTCCTGCCCCAACGATGAGGTTTCCGAAAGGCATAAATATCTTCTCTTGCCACATGGAAGTGGTGGAAGCTGCCTCCACACGCCAGAAGGCAGGCTTTGAGGAGGGTGCTTTCCAGCATCAGGAAAGGGGATCATGTCAAGGAGCTTGGGGACAGGAGGCAGCAGCTGCAGGAGAAGCAGCATGGGCTCGCCAAGTGGGCTTGAGGGCTGAGGGCAAAGGGCAAAAGAACCTGGAAAAGCAGCAAGTCTGCTGGAGAAACTGCCAGAAGAAATGTTCTGAGAGTGTGGGGAAGCACATGGGAGAAAAGAGTGAAGTAAATGATGAGGAAGAATAAGAAAATGTGTTTGAGTCTGCAGAAAGAACAGAAATCCCTAAGAGAAATGTCCATAACTGGTCAGTGAAAGACGCAAGGTTAGCCACATGCAGGAAGGGGTCACAGGGTACAAGAAGGGGAAGAAAATGCCAACTGGTAGGGCTGAAAACTGTAACACTCACCTGATCATGCTAGACTAAAGAACCCCCCCAAGTGTGGGCATTGATGCCACATTCAAGTTTGTATTACACAGACATTATTTTTGTGTGACTTGAATGTGTACTAAGTTCTATTGGTAATTTATTCATGGGAGTGATTAAATTATTCTCAAATATATCTTTTTTGGCTAAAAGTATTAGTCTGCCCAGGCAAGAGGGACCTCTGCCTTGGACCCATGCTTTAGAGTTTTACTATTCAAAGTATGATCCTCGTACAAGCAGCATTGGCATCACCTGGGAGCTTGTTAGAAATGCAAAATCTCAGGCTCCACCCCCAGACCCACCAAATAAGATCCCAGGTGATTCACATGCATATTAAAGGCTGAGAAATGTGTTTCCTCCAGCTGCATCTCTCCTCACTGGATGAAGAATCCTCAGGGCCAAGGAGATTTGGCCACCCAGAGCCCACCTCCCCTTCTAGACCATGCTCCAGGTATTTGGGACACCAGAATCCTCTGCACAAATGGCTCTCCCTGATTCTTCCTCCAGGGCCGGTGTGACATTTCCTGAGGTACATCCTCCCAGGGCCAACCTCACTGCCAGTGTGAGATCTCTGGGCCTGAAAGGTGGCCTCAGGGCAGCTGTTTGCAGATGTGGACAGAGGTTGGACCACAGGCTGGAATACCCACAGTCTTGCACATGAGGCCCCTCAGAGAGAGCCAAGAGCAGGAAGCGAAGCACAGACAGATGAAGGGGGGAATGAGAGTCATCCTTTCCTGCACCACCCCATTCCAGCACAGAACTCCAAGGAGTTTAAGAATTCTGCATTTGGGGCCAGCCCAGTGGCACAGTGGTTACGTTCACCCATTCCACTTTGGTGGCCCGGGGTTCGCCAGTTCGGATCCCAGGTGTGGACCTGTGCACTGCTTGTCAAGCCATGCTGTGGTAGGCGTCCCACATATAAAGTAGAGGAAGATAGGGATGGATATTAGCTCATGGCCAGTCTTCCTCAGCAAAAAGAGGAGGATTGGCAGCAGTTAGCTCAGGGCTAATCTTCCTCAAAAAAAATAAAGAAAGAATTTTGCATTTGAAATTGTCCTTTCCAGGTCATTATGAAGGTATATTTGTCAAGGTAGGAGAATAAAACATATTTTATTTAACAATTTATTCTCTCAAGGCATAACTTTTAAATATTTAGATGTATGTACATGGGAATCCATGTGTGCTTTTGCATGTACCCCACAAATGTTTTTGTTTTACCCAAAATGCACACATCTGCAGAGAGCCACATGACCATCCTGATATCAACTGGTTCCCAGGCAGGGCAAGACTGTACCTGAATGGATATGTCTATGGCCCACCTACCTAGTTGGTAATAAAAGGGAAGAAATATGCCTCATAACTTGAAAAGGGGTGTTGTAAAAAAGAAAATACAGATTCTAGAAGGTAGAGGAAAAATAGATCAAGAACCAACTACTATGCAACTTGAAAAATGCTATACCAGAGGTATAAGTAGAATATCCTGTTAGCCCAGAGGAGACAGACATTGCTACAGCCAGGGAAGTTTCCATTGTGAAAGCTGAACTTCCAGGATGAAGGGTTTTTAGCAGGGGCCATTTTGGTGGAAACAAGGTAGAGCTCAGTCTGATTGGAGGACCGAATGTCTAAAGAAAGTTCTGAGAGCCAAGTCTGCAGAGTTGGGAGAGACAAGGCTTTGGAGGGTCTTTATTTAGAAGATCAATATTTCTCAAACTGCCCTGCAGCCATCTACATGCCATGAGAGGTTACAGGATGTTATCAATATTTGTCTTCCAAAATTTATTTAAATGTATATATATAAAGATATTATGTGGAACAACCTTGAATCAACATGTGAAAAAAAATTAATTTAGACACAGACTTTGTACCCTTTCAAAAATATCATAGACTTAAAAGTTAAACACAGGGGCCAGCCCCATGGTCAAGTGTCCACGTTCGTACACTCCACTTCAGCAACCAGGGGTTCACTGGTTCGGATCCTGGATGCAGACCTATACACCTCCTCATCAGGCCATGCTGTGGAGGGATCCCACATGGAGTGGGTGGAATGACTTACAACTGGAATATACAACTATCTAATGGGGCTTTGGGGAGAAAAAAACGGGGGGAGAAGATTGGCAACAGATGTTAGCTCAGGGCCAATCTTCCTCACACACACACACACAAAAAGTTAAACACAAAACTAACTCCTAGAAGATAACATAAGAGAAAACATAGATGACCTTGGTATGACAATGACTTTTTAGATACAACACCAAAGGTATGATTTAGGAAAGAAAGAACTGATGAGCTGGAGTTCACCAAAATTAAAAACTTCCATTCTGTGAATAAAATGTCAAGAGAATAAGACAAGCCGCAGACTGGGAGAAAATATTTGCAAAAGATACATCTTATGAAGAACTTTTATCCAAAATATACAATAAACGCTTAAAACTCAACAATAAGAAAAATGTCAAGATAGTGGCATAGGTGGACTCTGAACTCACCTCCTCTCACAGACACAACAAAGTTACAACTACTCTGAGAACAATTACCCCTGAGAGAGAACTGAAAACTGGATAAAAAGAACCTCCACAACAAGAGACAGCCCTGACTAAGATGGAAGAAGCAGAAATTCATTTTTGGAGAGAAAAAAGGCCACTTTCGCAAGCCATGGCACTTCACAGCTGGGCAGGAGAAATCCTAAGGTACACAGCCTACCCTGGAGGAGTGGAGGACCTGAGAAGAGGAGCATTACCACTATAAGCATCCTTTGGACTCAGCACCAAGACGAATATCATAATATCTGTGTTTGCTGGCTACTAACAACAACAAGAAATATCCCCAGAAAAGCGATAGGACATGAGGGGGAAAAAGCCAGCCCTTAAAGGGCCCATGCACAAATTCACCTGTTTCAGAAAGCAACCTAAAATCACCAGAAAGAAAGGTGCACAGTCCTTTGATGAAAAGGTACTCACCTAATAGGCTCTGAGTGCATCTCGGAGAAGTGAGACCTCTCCAGGGACTGAGACATTGGCAGCAGCCATTATTGTGACCTAGTACAGGTGTGCTGACACAAACACTGGCAGAAGCCATTGGAGTTCTTCCCCTGGCTAGTTAGCCCCGAGTCTGCCCCACCCAATAGAGCACAGATTTAATCCAGCTCAGCCAGGCAGGCAGCCTGCCCTTGGGGCTGGCCCCACCCAAGAGTAAGCTCTCAGGAAACTTGTGGGCCTGCATAGGCTGTGAGCCTGGATCCTCTGCAGCCAGGCAAGTAGGCCCACCTCTGTGGGGCAGGGCATGCATGAGGAGCAAGTGGGGTTTGTGGGGTGTTGGTGGAGTGTGTAGGGCCTCTGCAGTGGGGCATCTGGGTCTGCTTCAGGGGGTTGGGGTGCATGCACAGGGCAGGACTGTGTTGACACTGTGTGTGGCCCTGTGGGCAATGGGGCTTGTCAGCTGCAGAAGACCTGTGCTTCTCAAACAGCCACATAGGGGATTGGCCCCACCTTCCAAAGCCTGAAACATTTGGGTGCTCTCATACCTGGGGCCAACCCTGCTCAGCTGCAATCCTGAGAGAGCTGACAACAGCCTTGCAGCCTGGAGGCCTACAGAAATTGTAAGCCCCTGAGCCTAGCAACCAGCCACACTGGTGGCCTACTCACTTAGCAGAAAACCTGCAACAGGATTGTTCTATTAGACCTTGAAGCAAACTGTGCTGGGGCTACCCACACCCAGTAAAGTGACTGAAGTGTCCACAGCAGCCACACACAGCTGAGCATTACAACCAGCCAGCCAGGAGGACAACCTAGGCTCCCTAGGCATCTGAAGCAAGAGCAATCCTGCCACAACAGAAGGACATATGTAGCCCACAGGGATCACTCCTGGAACATTTGGAACTGATTATGAGAGGGAAGCACATTGCTAGGCCTCATAAGGCATCTCTTACATAAGGCCACCTCTCCAAGATCAGGAGACATAGCTGACCCACCTAATACACAGATATAAGCACAGAGAAAGAGGCAAAATGAGGCAGCAAAGGAATATGTTCCAAGTAAAGGAACAAGACAAAACCCCAGAAAAAGAACTAAACGAAACAAAAATAAACAATCTACCTGACAAAGTGTTCAAACAAAAAGTCATAAGGATGCTCAATGATCTTGGGAGAAGAATGGATGAACTTAGTGAGAATGGCAACAAAGAATTTGAAAATATAAAAAAGAACCAATCAGAAATGAAGAATACAATATTGGAAATGAAAAATTTGCTAGAGGGATTCAATAGCAGAGTAGGTGATACAGAAGAATGGATCAGCAAGCTGGACGAAAGACTAGAGGAGATCACCCAAGCTGAACCAATAAAAGAAAAAAGAATTAAAAAGAATGAGAACAGTCTAAGGGACCTCTGCAACAACATCAAGTGCACTAACATTTGTATTATAAGTGTCCCAGAAGGAGAAGAGATAGACAAAGGAGCAGAGAACCTATTTGAGGAAATAACAGCTGAAAACTTTCCTAACCTAAAGAAGGAAACAGACGTCTAGGTATAGGAAGCACAGAGAGCACCAAACATGATGAACCCAAAGAGGCCCACAGCAAGACACATTATAATTAAAATGTCAAGAATTAAAGATAAAGAGAGAATCCTAAAAGCCACAGGAGAAAGGCAACAAGTGACATATAAAGGAAACCCCATAAGGCTATCAGCTGACTTCTCAGCAGAAACCTTACTGGCTAGAAGGGAGTGGCATGATATATTTAAAGTGCTTAAAGGAAAAAACCTACAGCCAAGAATACTCTACTGGTGAGGTTATCATTCAGAATGGAAGGAGAGAGAAAAAGTTTCCCAGACAAGCAAAAATTAAAGGAGTTTATCACCAAGAAACCAGTTTTACAAAAAATGCTAAAGGGACTTATTTAAGTGGGAAAGAGTAGACCACAAATAGGAATAAGAAAATTACCAAAAAAAAGGCAATAAAATCACTTGTAAAGGCAAAAATACAATAAAGGTAGCAGATCAACCACCTATGAAGATAATATGAAGGTTAAAAGACATAAGTACTAAAGTTACCTATTTCCATGATAAGAGGATAACAGATAAAAAGAGGTTAGATATGATATCAAAAACATAAAAAGTGGGAGGAGGGGAGTAAAAGAGAAGAGCTTTTAGAAAGAGGTCAAACTAAAGAGACTATCAACTTAATATAGATTGCTATATACATAGGTTATTATATATGAACCTCCTGTTAATCACAAACCAGAAACCCATTATAAATACACAAATAATTAAGAGAAAGGAACCTGACATAATACTAAAGAAAGCCATCAGATCACAAGGGAAGAGAGCAAGAGAAGAAGAAAGGAACAGAGAAGAAGTATTAAAACACCCAGGAAAAAAGTAACAAAATGGCAATAAGTACAAACTTATCAATAGCTACTTTAAATGTCAAAGGACTAAATGCTCCAATCAAAAGGCATAGGATGGGTAACTGGATTAAAAAACAAGACCCATATATGTGCTGCATACAAGAGACACACTTCAGACCTAAAGGCACTAACAAAATGAAAGTAAAGGGGTAGAAAAAGATACTCCAGGCAAATGGCAATGAAAATAAAGCTGAGGTAGCAATACTTATATCAGACAAAATAGACTTTAAAACAATAACTGTAACAAGAGACTAAGAAGGCCATTACATAAGGATAAAGGGAACAATCCAACAAGAGGATATAACACTTGTAAATATCTATGCACCCAACATAGGAGCACCTAAATATATACAGCAACTATTAGCAGACATAAGAGGAGAAATTGACAGTAACACAATAATAGTAGGGGACTTTAACACTCTGCTTACATCAATGGATAGATCACCCAAACAGAAGATTAATAAGGAAACTTTGGCTTTGAACGACACAATAGACCACATGGACTTAGTAGATATATACAGAACATTTGATCCAAAAACTGCAGAATACAAATTCTTTTCAAATGCACATGGAACATTCTCCAGTACTGATCACATATTAGGGCCACAAAACAAGTCTCAATAAATTTAAGAAGATTGAAATAATACCAAGCATCTTTTCTCACCACAAAGGTATGAAACTAGAAATCAACTACAGGAAGAAAATCTGAAAAGCCACAAATATGTGGAGATTAAACAGGCAAGAAAAAAAAATAAAAGGGATCCAAATTTGAAAGGAAGAAGTGAAACTGTCACTATTTGCAGATGACATGATTTATATATAGAAAACCCTAAAGAATCCACCAAAAAACTTTTAGAAATAGTAAATGAATACTGTAAAGTTGCAGGATACAAAATCAACATACAAAAATCAGTTTCATTTCTATACAGTAACAACGAAATAGCAGAAAAAGAAATTAAGAATATGATCCCATTTACAATTGCAACAAAAATAATAAAATACCTAGGGGGGCTGGCCTGGTGGTGTAGTGGTTAAGTTTGTGCACTCTGCTTTGGCAGCCCAGGGTTTGAAGGTTCAGATCCCGGGCATGGAACCTACACACCACTCATCAAACCGTGTTGTGGTGGCATCTCACATAAAATAGAGGAAGATTGGCACACATGTTATGTCAGTGACAATCTTCCTCAAGCAAAAAGGGGAAGATTGGCAACAAATGTTAGTTCAGGGCCAATCTTCCTCACAAAAAAAATTAAATTAAATTAAATTTTTTAAAAATACCTAGGAATAAACTTATCCAAAGAGGTGAAAGATCTGTACACTGAAAACTATAAAATACTGTTGAAAGAAATTGAAGAAGACACAAAGAAATGGAAAGATATTCCGTGCTCTTGGTTTGGAAGAATTAACATAGTTAAAATGCCCACATTTCCTAAAGCAATTTACAGATTCAGTGCAATCCCTATCAAAGTTCCAAAAACACTTTTCACAGAAATAGAACAAAGAATCCTAAAATTATATGGAGCAACAAAAAACCTTGAATAACCAAAGGAACGCTAGAAAGAACAAAGCTGGAGGTATCACACTCCCTGATTTCAAAATATGCTACAAATCTATGGTAATCAAAACTGCATTGTACTGGCACAAAAACAGACACACAGATCAATGTAACAGAATTGAGAGCCCAGAAATAAACCCACACATCTGTGGACAGCTAATTTTTGACAAGGGAGCCAAGAACATACAACGGAGAAAGGAAAGTCTCTTCAATAAATGGTGTTGGAAAAAGTGGACAGCCACATGCAAAAGAATGAAAGTAGACCATTATCTTACACCGTACACAAAAATTAACTCAAAATGGATTAAAGACTTGAGTGTAAGACCGGAAACCATGAAACTTCTAGAAAACATAGGCAGTATGCTCTTCAACATCAGTCTTAACAGCATATTTTCAAGTACCACGTCTGACTAGGCATGCGAAACAATAGAAAAAATAAACAAAAGGGACTACATCAAACTAAAAAGATTCTGCACAGCAAAGGAAACTATCAACAAAATGAAAAGAAAACCTAACAATTGGGAGTAGATATTTGCAAACCATGTATCTCATAAGGGGTTAATATCCGAAATATGTAAAGAACTCATACATTTCAACAATAAAAAACTAACAACCCAATTAAAAAATGGGAAAAAGATCTGAACAGATATTTCTCCAAAGAAGATATACAGATGGCCAACAGGCACATGAAAGGATGTTCAATATCATTAACTATCAGGGAAACGCAAATCAAAACTACAATGAGAAATCACCTCACTCCCATCAGAACGGCTATAATTAACAAGACAGGGAACAACACGCGTTGGAGAAGATGTGGAGAGCAAGAAACTCTTATACACTGCTGGTGGGAGTGCAAACTGGTGCAGCCACTAAGGAAAACAGTATGGCGATTCCTCAAAAAATTAAGAATAGAACTACCATACAATCCAACTATTCTTTTTTCTAAGATTTTATTTTTTTCCTTTTTCTCCCCAAAGCCCCCTGATACATAGTTGTATATTCTTAGTTGTGGGTCCTTCTAGTTGTGGCATATGGGATGCCGCCTCAGCGTGGCTTGATGAGCAGTGCCATGTCTGCACCCAGGATTTGAACTGGCGAAACCCTGGGCTGCCACAGCAGAGCGCGTGAACTTAACCACTCAGCCATGGGGCTGGCCCCTCAATCCAGCTATTCCACTGCTGGGTATTTATCCAAAGAACATAAAAACATGAATGTGTGATGATACATGCACCCCTATGTTCATTGCAGCATTATTCACAATAGCCAAGACTTGGAAGCAAATTAGGTGCCCATCAAGGGACAAGTGGATAAAGCTGATGTGGTATATAGACACAATGGAATACTATTCAGCCATAAGAAACAATGAAATCTGGCCATTCGTGATAATAAGGAGGGAACTTTGGGGTATTATGCTAAGTGAAATAAGTCAGAGGGAGAAAGTCAAATACCGTATGATCTCACTCATGAGTAGAAGACAAAAACAACAACAAACAAACACATAGAGACAGAGATTGGATTGGTGGTTGTCAAAGGGGAAGGGGGAAGGAGGAGGACGAAAGGGGCGATTAGGCACATGTGTGTGGTAGTGGATAATTAGTCTTTGGATGGTAAACATGATGTAATCTACACAGGAATCAAAATATAATGATGTCCACCTGAAATGTATATAATGTTATAAACCAATGTTACCGCAATTGGAAAAACAAAAAACTCAACAATAAGAAAAGAAAAAACCTGATTAAAAATGGACAAAACACCTGAACAGATATCTCACCAAAGAAGTTATACAGATGGCAAGTAAGCATATGAAAAGATGTTCAACGTCATATGTCATTACGGAATTGAAAATTAAAATAACAATAAGTTAGCACTACACACCTGTTAAAATGGCCAAAATCCAGAACAGTGACAAGAACAACAAATGCTGGCCAGGATGTGGAGCAACAGGAACTCTCATTCCTTGCTGGGTGGGAATGCATAATAGTGCAGCCACCTCAGAAGACAGTCTGGCAATTTCTTATAAGACTAAACATACACTTACCATACTACCCAGCCATTTTGCTCCTTGGTATTTATCCGAATGAATTGAAAACTTTGTCCACATAACAAACTGCACACAGATGTTTATAGCAGCTTTATGCATAATTGCCAAAACTTGGAAGCAACCAAGATGTTTTTCAGTAGGTAAATGGACAAACTGTGGTACATCCAGACAATGGAATACTATTCAGTGTTAAAAAGAAATGAGTTATCAAGCCATGGAGGAGACATGGAGGAATCTTAAGTGCATGTGACTAGGTGAAAGAAGCCAATCTGCAAAGGTCACATACTGTATTATACCAACCAAATGACATCCTGGAAAAGGCAGAACTGTAGAGATAATAAAAATATCAGTGTTTCCCAGGGATGGGGTGGTAGGGAGAGATGAATAGGCAGAACAAAGAGAATTTTTTAGGGCAGTGAAACTATTCTGTAGGTACTACAGTGGTGGATACATGTCATTACATGTTTGTCAAAACCCGTAGAAAGCACAACACCAGAAGTGAACCCTAAGTGAACCCATATAGATTATGATGTTTCAACGTAGGTTCATCAGTTGTAACAAATATACCACTCTGGTGCAGGATGTTGATGATGGGGTGGGTTGGAGAGAGGCAGGGGGTAAATGGGAAATCTCTGTACTTTCTGCTCAATTTTGCTGTGAACCTAAGAATGCTCTAAGAAGTAAAGTTTGGGGATGAAGAACAAAGATATTGTCAATAAATAAATAAATGGAGGAGAAGAGACAAGTCTCCCATTCAGAATAATTTCAAATAATTTATGTTGATACTTTACCCTAAAGGAGGAGGACCATAACTCCCCACTCCTTAAGTGTGGCCTGCATATAGTGACTTCCTTCCAAAGAGAACATTGTGCAAAGGGGGAGAAGAGAAACTTGACAAACGTGACCTCAGCCAGGTGATCAAGGTCAACATCGACAGTGATAAGTCATATTGATAGTATGTGCCCTTGATATGATGTAATGAAAATGACAGTTTACCTCTGTGGTCTTCCTCTTAAAAACCAATAATCCCAGTTTAATGATGAGAAAAACATCAGACAAATCCCAAAGGAGAAACCGTCTACAAAATACCTGACGAGGATGTCTCAAAACTGTCAGGTCATCAAAAACCTGGAAAGTCTAGGAAACTGTCATAGCCAAGAGGAACCTAAGCAGACATGACAACTAAATGTAATGTGGCATCCTGGAACACAAAAAGGACATTAGGTAAGTTAACAATAATGTGTCTATATTGGTTCATTAATTGTAACAAATGTACCATACTATCTTTGCAATTTTTCTATAAATGTAAAAGTATTCTGAAAAACAAAATTTATTTTTGAAAATGATATTGAACACACTAACACACTTACATGGTTTCTACCCTGTAAGTGTCCACTTGCCTTTAGAAATCGTGGGGGCCTATGCTCAGTGGGATCCTAAGGGAGGCAGCAACACTTCCCAATCTACAATCATCTCTCATTAGGCATCCTGTGATTTCAGCATTCATTGCTATGCTATTCCATGTTTCTTGTGGCCTAAACATTTACACACCCATTCCTTAAAATTCCATGCTGGACAGAAGGAGCTGTGTGGTGTAGTGGTTGTCTTAGTCTGCTCGGGCTGCCATGACAAAATATCATAGACTGAGCAACTTAAACGACAGTTTACTTCTCACAGTTCTGGAGGCTGGCAGTAGATTTCATTCTGAGACCTCTTTTCTTGGTGTAGGCGGCCTCCACCTCATTGTGGGCATGCAGCGAGAGAGAGTTCTCTTGTGTCTCTTCTCACAAGGGCACTAACCCCATCATGGGAGTCCCACCCTCAAGACCTCATCTAACCTAGTTACCTCCCAAAGGCCCCACCTCCAAATACCATCCATCACATTGAAATTAGAACTTCAACATGTACATTTTGAGGGAACACTGCCATTTAGTCCACAACAGTGATTAAGGCCCTGGAGTCAAACGACCTCAATTCACATCCTGACATTATCCCTTACTAGCTCTGTGACCTTGAACAATTTACTCTGTGACTGTCTATGCCTCTGTTTCCTCATTTGCAGAATGGGAGCTATTAGCAATACCTACCGTGCAGGTTGCTCTGAGTCAACGTATATAAAGTGCTCAGAACAGTTTCGGCATGTAAGTATCAGTGAACACGAGCTATTATCATTATTATGAAGTCGTTCTTGAGCTCCTAGTGGCATTTTTCTCAATCTATGATGTATAGGAAGTATTCTGCAGTCAGCTATGTTTGAGAAATGCTGCAACAAACTATGGGGAAGCTTTTGAGGAGGGTTTTAAGCAGGGAGGTCTGCCTCCAGCGTTCTACTTTCTCTGCAGATGCCCATCAAAGACACCGGCCAAAGTCGCCATTTCCTCCCTTTGTTCCTCACCTCCTTTGTCCAGCTGGAATTCTATGTTCTTGGCACGTTCTGACTTAACTTAGGGGAAAAAGGATGAGGTTACATATTCCACTATATAATATCAGAGTTCTTGGCTTCACGTCATATTCTTTTCCAAAACCAGTGAATTATATAAACAAAAACAGACATCTGATAAATATAGCAATCAGCTATGCAATTCAATTCCATTTGAATTCCAAGTAAAATTTTGATTTCTTAACAAAAGCCTCCCTTTATTCCATGGTTAACTTTAATGGTCATTTTCTTCCTTACCTAACTTGTGGTATGTCATAGGTATTGACGGCACTTGCCTTTCAATTGGGCTAAAACGGCTTAGCCCATCTCCCGCCATAAATTTGTGCTCTCACATTTTCCATTTTCAACTTGTTACTCTCATTTTAGTGCTTGGTATCACACACAGACAGCATTTTTTAAAATTTTCAATTGTGATAAAATACACGTGACGTAACATTTATCATCTGAACCATTTTAAGTGTACAGTACGGACTGTATTTTTATTGTTAATGCTTGCTTTATGGACCTACCCACATTTAACTTGTGAACTTGTAAACACAATGTATACTTATCTATTTAAAAAAAAAAACAACAAGTCCTCAGGTGCCTGGTAACAACATCCAGAAAGAGGCTATGGAAGGTTTTTCATTGTTTCCTTTTTTTTTTCCTATAGTCCAGCTCTGTTCAACAAGAAAAGGTTTGGTTTTCTAAGAAAACTGTAACAATCTGGATAATGGTAATTGCCATCATAAACCTCCCTGGACAGCTCATAACACTTTCTGATTCCCTGCTACCTTATCTTTTGAATAAAAGATAAATATCTCTTAGGTTCTCTTGTCCTTCTGGTGAGAAAAGAAGCAAGACAAATGTAGTTCCTGTTTGGCCAGAAAGCAATCAGGTAGGGAGTCAGCGAAAGACAGTCTCCCAGGGCACGCTGGGAAGGCTCCACCCAGGCCAGGGCTGATAGAGAGTCTGCTCCCCTGGGCTCCTCTGGAAAGTTCTGTGCTCAGTTCAGCTAGACACTGTCACTGACACAGCTCTGCCTGTGAAGCGTCTACACCCTGGTCAGGAAGGTGAGATGCACATATATAAATATATTAAAAAGCAACTCGAGGCCATATTTAAGTGGCAAATGAATGAAACAGATAGTAAAGGCGGAAACTCTGTGGGTTGGAGGATCAGAGAAAGCTTCATGGGAGAAGTGGAATTCCTGATTGCACCTCGAAAGATGGATGGATTGTCAGAGAAACAGAGAATTAAGGGCCTGCTGCCAGGGAAAGCATATAAGCAGAGCAGGAAATGAACAGGGCATGTTAAGAAAACCTTTATCTCCTCAAATCATTTTACTATTAATTTTCATCTTCGCCTGAACTTGAGTTGGTTGGATTGGCTTTCGTCATTTGCAAAGGCTGTTTTTTGCTTCCACCTCTCCTCAAATTTCTAAGGCAACCTCCAGCATTTACTTTTTATGTTTCTGTGGATGAGAAACACATGTCTTTTTCCCTTCTTTTTAAAAGATTTTATTTTTACTTTTTTCTCCCCAAAGTCCCCCGGTACATAGTTGTGTATTTTTAGTTGTAGGTCCTTCTAGTTGTGGCATGTGGGACGCCTCAGCGTAGCTTGATGAGCGGTGCCATGTCTGTGCCCAGGATCCAAACTGGCGAAACCCTGGGCCACCGAAGCAGAGCGCACGAACTTAACCACGAGGCCACGAGGCCAGCCCCATCTTTTTCGCTTCTTGAACATTGGTTTCCTGAGGGTAGAGGTCATGGCCATGATGAGCGATGTGTCTGGGAAAAATACAGGGAGGTGCTCCCTTCCTGAATCTGGCCATGTACCCAAGGGTAGACTTCTCCACTGGCAAGAAATGCCTAGGAATAGTGTTGAGGGGTGATCGTATCTTCAGACACATCTGGGGTGCCTGTGACTAGCTAACTTTGGGGAGGATCTCCCCCATCACTGACCTTGAGCTTCTCCAGACAAAGATCACATTTGGAGTTTCCCTGACTGTGTTTATTCGATAGCATCAGGGACCAGTCTGGCCTCAGGGTCAGAACTGGCTCAAGTTTCGACCCTGAAGGCATTGATCAACTTTGTGATCTCTCCTGGTTTGGGATCTCAGTCTGGTTACTCAACTTATTCCAATCACATGGTTCAACCAAGAAGAAAGGACTTCTGGGCAGAATGCCATTAGGAAGATTGTCCCTCAGGAAGCAACACACCCTTTTATTTACGGTCTTTTCCTTTTCCCCCATCAAATCAGATTTTGCTTTCTCACACTACTGAGGTGAACGAGACAAAGCTTCGTGTTTAATATGCAGAAGCAGTAGCTCACATCCAAATTGCTCTTCTCCCTGCAAAAAGACTTCTTTCAAGCCTTAAAATCCTTTAGCTATTTACTTTCATTGCGTGGGTTACACTTACCTATTTTTTGTTGCAAGTTTTATATGGCATAATCACAAGGAAAGGGAAGCAGTTCTATACTACAATTTCTTTTTCTAGCCAGTCAGCTCACTGAATTTTTGTTAAAGAAAAAGAAGTCAATTCTACCTGATTTCATGTAAAGGAATTGCAAATAAATGTAAGATTTGAATAAGAAATAATTGTATTTTATCTTATTTTTTTTTATCTTATTTTCCAAGACAGATGATAAAATCGCTGACACATACAAGTATAAAAGCACTATATGCCCTCAATTTGGGTTGGTTTCCTTGTCTGTAAAATGAAAGGTTTGCCCTGAATAATTTTTGTTTCCTTCTAGTTTAATATTTATGATTCTACAGGAGGATATGGTGCTGTTTTTGTTGGAAATTCAAGATGGTAACATCATTTAAAAAAAAAATGGGAGAGACAAAAATTTGGCCCACGGGCCAGCCCAGCAGATAGTGGTTAAGTTCACACACTCCTCTTCCATGGCTCATGGTTCACTGGTTCGGATGTGGGGCCAGGACCTATATGCCACTCATCAAGCCGTCCTGTGGAGGCATCCCACGCACAAAATAGAGGAAGATTGGCACAGATATTAGCTTAGTGACAATCTTCCTCAAGCAAAAAGAGGAAGATTGGCAACAGGTGTTGTTAGCTCAGGGCCAATCTTCCTCACCAAGAAGAAAAAAAAAGTGGCCTGGAGTAGATTGGCGATCACCACTTAGCCTTGCCTGCCTGGGATGGGTTCTAACAGTGGTCAGTATTAGCAGGAACAGAAAGAGGAATTAGCAGTCCCTCCATGGAGTCATTCCACCCAGAGTTTAAAATTTGCAGCCAAAGGTTTTTGGGTTTTTTTGTTTTTGTTTTTGTTTTTGTTTTTGGAAGATTAGCCCTGAGCTAACTACTGCCAGTCCTCCTCTTTTTGCTGAGGAAGACTGGCCCTGAGCTAACATCCATGCCCATCTTCCTCTACTTTATACGTGGGATGCCTACCACAGCATGGCTTTTGCCAAGTGGTGCCATGTCTCCACCCGAGATCCAAACCAGTGAACCCCGGGCTGCCAAGAAGCAGAACATGCGAATTTAACCGCTGCACCACCAGGCTGGCCCCGGTTTTTGGGTTTTTAAAAATTATTTTATTGAGGTCATATTGGCTTATAACATTGTGTAAATTTCAGGTGTACGTTATTATATATCAGTTTCTGTATAGACTGCATTGCATTTACCACCAGTAGTCTAGTTTTTATCCATCACCGTTCATATGTGCCCCTTTACCCCTTTTGCCCACATCCCCAGGCCCTTCCCCTCTGGTAACCACTAATCTGTTCTCCTTATCTGTGTGTTTATCTTCCACATATGAGCCAAATCAAAGGTTTCGAGGCAGGTGATGAAAGTGTGTGAAGTGTGAGTCTAAGCCGAGCAGTAGGAAGCCCTGTCAAGAGGAGAGTGCCTGACCCCTACCTAAAAGTATGTAAATAAAATAAACTGTAAAACACTGAGTTAGCCAAAACACACAGACAAATCTGTGGCTCTATTCAGCCCACAGGCTGTTAGTTTCTCACTCTTAAATTCTAATCCAGCCAATCCATTTTTTTTTTTAAGTAAAAATCTGAGGTCCAGAGAGCAGCAGTACTTGCCCAAGGCCACACACAGCTATTTAGTGGGGTAGCAAGGACTAGAAGAAGCCAAGTTTCCTGATTTCCAAGTCAGTGTTCTTCCATCTGATTATCCCCCAGCTTGGATCTGCTCCAGCCAAGCAAATCTACCGATTGTCCAAACACAGATTGAGTTGTGATCTTGGCGCCCTTACCTGAAAAATTGGTTATAACAATGCGTACTTCATAAAGGTAAAAGGAGATCTATATTAAAGTCACTTTTAAAAAGTGTTGGTACGTTATTAAGACATTAGTAAGTCATGAACACTCTAGAAAAGCACCAATGAACAGCCATATAGGAAATTTTATCTTGTCTAGTAGCCACGTTAACAAAAGTAAAACCAATATATCAAAAATATTATTTCAACTTGTAACAAGTATAAAAAATTATTGAGATATTGACATTCCTTTTTTCATACAAATCTTCAAAATCTGGTGTGTATTTTACACTTACAGCACATCTGAATTTGGACAGTCACATTTCAAGTGCTAAATAGCCAATATGGCTACCGTATTGGACAGTGAAGTTCTGGAAGCTTCCTTGTTGTTCCATTCTCACCCTGCTCACAGCCAACCAAGGAAGAGTGCAAGTCCCCAGGGGTTTGTCTCTTTCAAGCCTCCTATTGCTGGTTAATTAAATCCCTAAGCAACGGCTGAGTCACTTGCACCCAAGGAAGACAATTTAAGAAATCTGTCTCAAATCCAAGAACACATCCAAGGAGGGGAGGCAAGTCCTTTGGGTAGACACCTTGAAGGAGAAAGAGTTTGCACTGAATCAGGTGCTCCTGTGTCGGGGGGAGAAAACAAGTCATTGACAAGGAGAGAAGAAAGCAGAGAAGAGAAATGGGACCCATTAGTGTCACTGTTCCCTTCCAGACCACTCTAAAGGAGAGTCTACAGTGCTTTACTCACTTTGTCCTCACCATCTGTCCATGAGGTGGGTACTATATTATTCCCATTCTATAGTGGAGGAAACTGAGGCGTAGAGAGGTCATGTAGCTTGCCTGAGGTCATGTAGCTAGTAATCAGCAGGGCTAGTGGTCAACACCCAGCTCTGATAGACTTCAATACTTAGTTCTTAATCGTTGGGCTATACCTAGGATGTTCTCAGACCATCTCCAAATGTCAAGGAGGGCCACATGGCTATTTGAATAAAATATGCACGAGTGTTTGGTGTTTACATATAATTTATTACCGGCTGCATGACTGAATGGTCTATTTTCAGGCAAATTTAAATCTAAAATAGTATCACTGCTTCCCAGTGACAAATAAAAATGGCAAGCAATAGGATATATTGGAGTATATGAGGAAACCATTTGGTATAAACCTAATTCGGCCTGACTTTGTGTTTTCCAAAAGGGCCTGACTGTGGCTATTGAGCACGTATTGTATATCTGCTTAGACATTTCCTATGGCCAGAACAAAGGCCCTTGAGATAAAGGTGCAACTTCCCTCTCCCTCCCACATTGGCATTTCCTTAGGGATAAGCATCTTTCCTTAGGCTAGGAACTGATTGCTGCACTCACCTTTGACCACCCAGCTCACCTGTGACCAGTCAGCTGGAGACAACAGACTGCTACCCTGCTGTGTTCACTGAGACAGAAGACCTACCTGCTATTTCCATCAATCACTGTGCCGACAGAGCAGACTCGCGACTTTTGTAAAAGGGACATTTCAATCCTATGTGAAACATCCTCTCTGGGGGTATAAAACCACTCTGTGCACCCCACTTCTTTGGTGCCCTTTCTTCCTTCAGGAAGAAAGGCCCCGGGCCATGGTCCTCAGATTTCAGCTCAGAATAAACTCACCCAAATTTTCATTTATAGATTGGTTATGGATTATTTTCATCGACACCAGTAACGTGCTAGTTTCTTAATCTTTCTCTTTGCTGTTCCTTTTCACCCACCCACTGTTTCTGGTGGACTCCTAAGAACAAAACTGTATGAGGGGTGACACAGAGAAAAGAAGTAAGAGGTGAATGCCAGGCATCAGTAGGGCCAGCTCTCAGCGTGGAAGTTGGCAGATCTATAGCATCTGAGGTAAGGTGGGAGAGGAGGGAAATAGCAGAAGTTTTGTTTATTAATGTTTCCTCTTCCAATATCTATTGTTAGAATGGACACTGATACTTGAAATCACACAGTGTCCATGATCCATATGTGGCTTCAGCTGTGATTATATTTGGTCATCTCTCAATAGTCACAGAGATGGTGGCCAGAACCGGTGCAAATGGGGGCAGCCCAAAGAAGGGAACCATTCACAGCCTCAGCCTGGGGGTGTCCTGAAGCCAAAAGAGAATGACTTTGGGTGTTATTTACAGCTTCAACCTCTGCTGCTGCTTTAGCAACAGAAACACCCAGGACACCCCCAGGCTGAGTGCGGTCTGTGAATGGCTCCCTTCTTTGGGCTTCCTTCACAGCACTCTTTTCACTTCTCGATCAGCTACTGTTTGAAACCCCTAGCACAGGGCTGAGCACAGAGTAGGTGCCTAATACCTTTGAACCACAACACTTGGAGCCCACTAGTGAAAGCACTTTACAAAAAACAATAGCCGACATTCATATACTTCTTTACAGAGTATTGTCATAAACCTTATTTCTTTAATTGTCACAACTTCTTTGATTGTGAGGCAGGAAAGGAAAATCTTACATTTTTCCTGGAAATAAATACACAAACTGAGGTTCAGAGGGTTTAAGTAAATGGCCCAAGGTTCATGCAGTTACTAAGTGGAAGGTCTGCCTCTTGAATTCAGGTTTCAGGTTCCAGATCCCAAGTGTTTCCCATCGCCTGCGGGAGGAGCTGGAAAGCTGTTGGGACCTCTCCTCCCAGCCCCCGTCATTTGCCCTCTGCCCAGTCAAGCCAGAGATGGACAGAGCCACCTTTTAGAGAAAGCATAACAAAGCTTCCCTTCTCTAAGCCGTCTCACTTCCAGAGCAATAACAAGCCACTCCGCTCATTTAGCATGCATGACTGAGGACCATCTTGGTGCCAGGTACTCTGCTGATTGCTGGAGATGTAAAGAGGAATAAGACAGGCAAGGAACTCACATTCCTGTAGAGGTTTCTGGATGTTTCTGCTGCACACCTGAGAGAGAGGTGGGGTGCATGTGCTCTTGGAAACAGGGCAGGAGGCAGCAATGGCCAGAATAAAAGCAAAATGTCAATAAGATCCCGAAAGCAAGAAAAGTCGTAATGTGAACAACAAAGAGGCAATTGCAAAGAATGCTGGATTTGACTTCTAAGATCTCTGCCCCCATTCCCAGTATCTCCTGTTAAAATGTCTTGTGTCTAGGGGTCAGCCCCGTGGCATAGTGGTTAGGTTCACCCGCTCTGCTTAGGGATCCAGGGTTTGCAGGCTTGGATTCCAGGTGCAGGCCTACTTCACTCATCAGCCATGATGTGTTGGTATCCCACATACAAAAATAGAGGAAGATTGACACAGATGTTAGCTCAGGGCAAATCTTCCTCAAAAAAAATTAAAAAGTCTTGTGGCTAGAAAATCTTGGTAAAGACTGGCCATACCCTGAGCTAGCTGACCCCAAGAGCAGCAGGGGAGATTTCCCTTTGGGGGCTTCCTGGACAGATCGGGGAGCACTGCTGGGGTGTTGGGATGGGACATATGGGAAATAGGGGAGAATTGCTGTGTCTGTCATCTCCACTGATTAGGTCTTGGAACCTCTTCTGGTCTGGCTGTGTGTTATTGCTTTTGCATCACACCATGTATGAATCTGTGCATTTAACGCTGAGAATTAGATCATTCCATCACAAGACTGTAACTCAGAGAATGAATGGAGGGAGACATCAAGGGACTCTTCCCCTGGTTGGGTAGAAGGGAACATCACCACCAATAACCACAGAGCTCCCCTCCCTGTTCAGTAGGGTTCAGCCCAGGTGGGATGTTTTTGTTCCACTGGTAGGGAGGGAATACCCTTTGGTCTAATATGAAGGCTTCTAACTTCTGCAAATGGACAGGAGTTTACTTTTTAATGAGGACGAAGCCAATAGACCTCTCCCCATTCCCTGTCTCTGCCCTACTCAGCTCCCCTCCTACTGACACCTCTGAGCTGGTCCCAATCCTCAGTAACCCACCCACCAGGAACTCTGACCAGTGACCTGGCAGCTGCTTCTCCTGCAGAAAATTCAGTCCCATTTAATGCCTAAAGGCCAGCTGCATGGCTAGGACAGCTCAATTGCTGCCAGGGTTGCTCCCAGAAGCTCCGTTTCCCATCTTCTCAGAGGGCCTTGGTGTTGAATGAAGTGAGGGCTCCATCCTGAAGAGGCAAGTGATGCTCACATTGGCTGACGACCAGGCACTGCTGTGCCTAAGTCAATCCTCACCACAAGCTTAAAGGAAGCCATAGTGATTTCTACTACACAAATGGGGAAACTGAGGCTCAGAGAGATGAAGTGCCTCCCCCAAAGTCACACAGCCATCAAGTGACTGGGCCCAAGGTCCATCACAGTCCTGTCTGACTCCAAAACCTGTGCCTTTCCCACTATATTGCTTGGCCTCGGTATTTTTGGCACCACATGGATAACAACTTAATATTCTGGTGCACTAGTGCCAGCTGAGGCAGGGGACAATTGTGGCTTGTTTGTAACCCCTCCTCCTCTTGGGAAAATAAATCTGCTTAGCCCCCAGGGTTTCCCTTTCAGCGCAAGGCCTGGGCCCTTGTATTTTAATAAACTCCCGGTGGTTGCAATGTGAAATTCTGGTCAAGGACTGCTTAATGAACTAGGCGTTCTCTAAGTCCATGCTATGTGCACAACTAGATTATCGAGTGCTAACTGTCCAGGAACTTTGTGTTCCTCATCTCCTTTAACTCCCCTGAAAACCCTATCAGGTAAAGAAATTTCAATAAACCGTAGAAGGTGCCCCTGCTGGAAAATGGTAGACCAGGGCATCGAACACAGGACATGTAGCATCAGAGGTTACAGGCTTGGCTACCACTCCACATGGCTCCCCCACTTGCTCTGCTACATTTTAATGGGGTCTTCTGGAGAAAATGCCTTCCTTCCAGTGAAAGGAATTGACTAGTGTGAATAACTCACTAACCACAGGGCTAAGGCTCATAGGATATTTTGAGACAAACAAAATTTTCAACATTTCCTTTCTCTCCTACCTCTAATCAGATTCTATACATAGGCCAATCCCTCTGCTGACAGCTAGCCCCGTTGATTCCTGGCATTCACCTCCAACTTCTTTGCTCTGTGTCACCCCCTCATACAGTATTACTTCCAGGAGTCCACCAGAAACAGTGGGTAGAAAGGAATAGCAAAGAGAAAGTTTAAGAAACTAGCACTTTTTGGGGAAGTAGTGATACTGTTTTGGATTGAAATTTGCTTGAAAATAGACCACTCGGTCATGCAGAGAGTAATAAGCAGGTCTAGCTGAGACTTGCTTTTAGCAATGGGCCAGCACTATTTCAAGTGATTTGCAAATATCAACTCATTTGACCTTGACAAGAACCCCACTGTAGGTTGTATTACTATCCTCATCTTCCACGAGGACCCTGAGGCACAGAAGATTTGAGTAATTTGCTCCAAGTCTCTCAGATTTGAGTGGTGGAGCCATGGTTTAAATCCAGGCATTCTTGCACCGAAGAAAATGGGGCAAGCTGCTAACCTTGGGAGCAGCCTCTAGGATAGCAGTGCGCTGTGCCCAGAAGGAAGGGCAGCATGCTCCGATGACCTCTTATTGATCACCACTGCTTCTCCAACTTGCTCTCCAGGATTACCAGGTCATTAGTGACTTTCCAAGGCTTGAGGAAGAAGGAGACTTTCCACTTTTTACGCTATTTTGTTATACATCTTGTTATAAGGACAACTTTTTTTGAAAAAGGTAAAAATCGTGACTCCCCTACAGATATAAAATGAACACATTCCAAAGATTGTTTAAACTCATTATTAATGAGAGAACTAGGCAGATGTTACAGCTGGGTCAAAGGAATCCAAAGGACAACACATTTATAGATAGGAACATTGAAAAGAATTTGCGTATGGATGCAAAACTGATTTTTCTAGGGTGAAGGGAGGGGACTTCTCCCTCCGCTGGACAGAATTCACTTGCACGTCTATTTGTTATGAGCCGTCAAGTCGTCTCTGTCTCCTGGCCACCCTATGAATGAGCGATGTCCACAATGTCCTATCCTCTAGAGCCCTACTTAGCTTCTGTCTAAAAGCAAGAATTATTTTGCACTGCTCTCAGTTCCCTACTATTTACAGAGTTGCAAAATAGATCAAAGGCCATGAAAAGCTAGAATCAGATCATCCTAAAGGATATGCTCTAAATAATGCATAGTTTTCTGTGGGAGACAGTAATTTTTTTGTGTTGTTTATTTCTAATTTCCTCACATTCTGCATTGCTGGAATCGTTACAACATCTATATATCATTGTATTATTTGAGTAATTAATATATGCTAACTGTATGTTTTAAAAAAGAGTACAAATTCAACACCCCCTTCAGCCTCCCCCTTTTTGCTGCCCCCATGACTTCTTTCTTCTCCTCATTCCGCTGATACTAGGTGGATTTAATTTATATCCTGGTTTAGTAATTCCAGTATCTGAAGTCTTTGTAATCTTATTCTTCTGTTTGTTGTTTCTGTTGACTCTTAGTCATGGCATTTTGTTTCCTTGTGTGTTTTGTGGTTTGTTTTTAAAAACTGTGGGTGTGTATTTATTGGATCTGTACCTGTTGGAATTCTCTGAGGCCCGGCTGAGGGTGGCGTGTCCTCCAGAGAGGACTTGCATTTGCTTCTTCTAGGCACTCAGAATCGCTATCTACCCAGGATCAATTTAAATGAAATTGTCGATCTGAGGTGTTTCAGAATATGCAAATAGAGGGCCAGACCTGGTGGCCTAGCGGTCAAGTTGGGTGTGCTCTGCTTCCACGGCCCAGAAGAATATGCAAATAGAGTGAATTTAGAGGCCAAACTTGAGTTGAGGGCTGGCTGATGGTGACACATATCTCAAGACTTTTTTTCTATCAGATTGAGAGCAAAAGCCAAGACAAGGAATTCCTTGTTACATCGCTTTGTAGGTACCCCACTCCCACCGCAGTTCGTCCCTTCAGAAGTCCAGCTTCATGCTGGGGTCTCTGACCTGATCCTTCAGCTCATGTGGTCCTTGTGGTTACTAGAAATGGACAGATTTCCCCTCCGGGTACCTCTGGCTTTTGTACTCACTTACCTCTCTAGATTTGCTATTACTTTGATTTCTTTGGCCTTTTAGTTTTTCCCTTTCTGTGTGTGTGTATGAGTGTGAGGGTATGTGTGTAGGCATGCCAGCTCAGCAATACATTTTAAAAGTTTTAAAAAATTTTTTGTGTATTTTTAGATATTTTAGGCATTTGGTAGTGACAAGTTTTTAAAGACTATCTAGACTACCTTATTGTGCAAAGTGGAAGTTATCTGTTATTTCTAAAGTAGTAGCATAGGGTAATAAAAGAAGCCTGGGATTTGGGCTAATGCACTAAATGGCTACTATGTATCAGGCAATGTATTAGACGCTGGTGAACAAAATTCTGCCCTTACCCTTAGCGCAACGCTTGATCCCCTAGCCTTGCGGAAGTCAGAATTGCATTGAATTTGGGCCAAGCTGCTTATCAGCTGTATTAACTTGAATGCATTGCTTAACCTATAGAAAGGAGATGAATACCTTATGGACAGTGGTGGAGGCTAAGTGAACTAACCCATGGATATCAGTTGGGATGATTTCTGATGCAAGTAACAGAACCCCCAATTTAATATGGTTTAAGAAATGAGAAAATTATCATATCACACACTAGGAAGTCCAGAGTTATCCCAGGCTCCAGGGGAGAACATCAGGACCCTCGGCTCTGCCCTCCTCCATGTGTTGACATTCATCCTTAGGCTGCTAACGAGATGACTGCAGCAATTTCAGGAATCTCCTCGAGACACAATGCCCAGAGAGAACAGTCATCACTTTCTGCCTTTCTTTCCCAGAACCTTCCCCCCTCCCTAAAAAAGACTTCCCTTCATGCTTTATTGGCCAGAATGGTATCACATGACTTTTCTTAAGCCAGTCATTGTCAAGGGAAATGGAAAGATCATGACTGGCTTAGCCTAATTAATACTTACCTTGGGAATTGGGGATAGGGTACTTTCCTCTGAGCCTCAAAAGGAAAGAGGAGATGGACAAAGTTAGGGTTCTGTTAGCAAGGAAAAAAGGAAGAAATGAAAGTCGAATAGGCCACCAACAGGTTCCACTAAAGTCTGCAAATGCCTAGGACAATGACCATCTCGCAGGTATATGTCCAAGAAATGCTAGTCACTAGTTCTCTCAACTACACACAAATCTAATCTATACAAACTAGTTTGGGGGCAACATCTTAATGTAACTCTTCACTTAGAAATCAAGTCATGTGACAGGTGCTGATGAAAATTTTTTCCAAAGCTTGAGAGTGACAGTCTCCAGAAACGGACGCTGGCTCTTCCCACCCTGCTCCATGCCGCACAGCACAGCACATTGCCCAGAGGGTGTTCTTGGGTTGACTGGTTGCTCCCTCTGTCCTCCTCTGTGTTGGTGGACCAGTCCAATCTTCACTCCACAATTGGCGAAGCAAGTCTCCGCTGGGACACAGCCCCCTGCCACACATACACCCCATGCTTGAGAGCGATGACTCCCAGCCCTGTTTTTCACTTCAAATAAAATATAATGAATACGAAAGTAAAACAAAAGAGAGACAAAAAGCAGACTTCGAGAGACAGAATAAGGAAAACATACATACTTTCACAAAAGCAAGAGAGAATAAAAGGAGGCAAACAGGGAAACATCTATCTGTATCCACTTGAGCTGGGGAATTTGGATTTTTTTTAAATTACTTTCTAGATTTAAAGATTTATTACTTATCCTTCTCTTCTTAATAGCTCTCTTGTCAGTAGTTTCTTTATTCATCTGGAGGCAGGGGAATGAACAAAGGATCTTTCCTCCTCAAGAAACACCCCCTCCTTCCTTGTCTCCACACCCCTGTCCTAGGAATCCATGACTCCAGGAAACATTTTCAGATAAAACAATTCCAGTTACTGGAAAATATTAAGGCTTTCCTCTGTGGGTTCACAACGGCCTGGCCTCTGACTCACAAATAAAAGAGATTTTCAAAGAGATAGTAACACCTTTATGTAATCTCAAGTCACTTCATCTTTCCCACATTCAAGCTCCTCAGTCATACAACAGTGAAGGTTGGAATGGACTAGTGGTTTTCAAACTGTGTATGTATGTATGTATGTGCGCATGCATGTGTGTGTATGTGTGTGTGTATGTATGTGTGTAAGTGTGTATGTATTTACTTAAACAATAGAGCATCTTTTTGAATGATGACATCTTATGTGGAACCCTGACATAAAAAAACAGGTAAAAGCACACGTGCTTTGGTTGAAGGGAGGGAGGGCATAGTAAGGGTGGAGTAAAAGAAGGAGGAGGGTCTTTAAGGCCTCCACCCTCGGCCCCAGCAGCCCCTTGAAGTCTACTGAAGTACTGGGCCTTTTGACAACCACCCGCCTAGCTGTACTGTATGGTCCCTTCTGGTCTAAAATGCTAAGGTTATGCTCTTTCCATCTCAAAAAGCAAGTCTGATTATTCCCTTCTAAATTCATGTAGTAGGATAACACACCTTCCATAGATATGAAGTAAGAGAAAATATATTCCTTTCCTAACACCATTTGTCTTTTTTTATAATTTTGAAAAAGAAAATTTTAATAGAGGGAATAATATAACTAACATTGACCATCCATAATGCCAGCCCGGGTGGTCTAGTGGTTAAGAGTCAGGGCTCTCACCACCGTGGCCCAGGTTCGTTTCCTGGTCAGGGAATCGCACCACACCCATCTGTTGGTTGTTGTACTGTGGTGTCTGCCTGTTGCTGTGATGCTGAAAGTTATGCCACCAGTGTTTCAGAGACCAGCAGTGTCACCCATGGTGGACAAATTCCAGCAGAGCTTCCAGACTAAGACAGAGTAGGAAGAAGGACCTGGTCACCCACTTCCAAAATAATTGGCTGTGCAAACCCTACGAATAGCAGCAGAGCATTGTCTGATATAGTGTGAGAAGGTGAGAGGATGGCACAAAAAGACAGGGCAGGGTTATGCCCTGCTGTACAGAGACTCTCTAAGAGTTGGAATCAACTCAACGGCACTAACAACAAAACCATCCGTGATCAGAAAATTACAATTTGACATATTTGTCTCAGGTAAGTTTTTTAAAGCAAAGAAATAAAACCTGGGAGATGAAGTTCTCTTAGTTCATCTCCCTAATCCTATTTTCTTCCTTCTCTCCCCCGATAAACACTATCATGACTGAATAATGGCCCCCCAAAGATGTCCATGTCCTAATCTCGGAAACCTGTGGATATGTTACCTTACACAGCAAAAGGGCACTTGAAGATGAAATTAAATTAAAGACTTTGAGAGGGAGAGATTATCCTGGATTATCCAGGTGGGCCCAATGTAATCACAGGTGTCTATTAGAGGGAGGGTCAGCGTCAGAGAAGGAGATGTGATGATGGAAGCAAAGGTTAGTGTGATGCAGCCAAGAGCCAAGGAATGTGGGCAGCCTCTAGAAGCTGGGAAAGGCAACAATTCTCTCCTCGAGCCTCCAGGAGGCAATGGCCTGCTGATCCATTGTAGACTCCTGAACTCAAGAACTGTAAGATAATAAATGTGTGTTCTTTCAAGTTACAAAGTTTGTGCCAATTTGTTACAGCAGCAGTAGGAAACTAATACAGTGAGTTAGGCGAGTTTCCATCTGGTCCCTGTGTTTATACTTGGACTAGATGGATAAATAGGTAGAAATAGAGAAAATAGTTTTGTTTTATGTATTTTCTATACTCACATGATGTTTTTGAGAATCTATCCATTTGATACATAAATATCTAGTTCATCCAGTTTAACTGCTATATAGTATTTTGTCACATGAATGTACCACAGTTTATTTTTGTAGTTCTCTAAAATGGGGATTAGGATATTTAACATTTTTCATAGCAATAAACACCCTCGTACATATTGCCTTGCATACATATCTCCTTGTACATATCTGCAAAAGTTCTGCTGGAATACATAGCTAGAATTTGCAGATTCTGGCTTTACCCCAGCCTCCAGATTACAGAATTAGGTTCAAAATCCTTAGCATATGTACCCAGACCATTGACAGGGGCTCCCTCTGGGGAAGGGAATAAGATTCAGGGTATGGTGGGGAGGAAAACTTTTACATTAATTCTTTGATGTTTGAATTTTTTTTTTATGAGATTGGCACCTGAGCTAACATCTGTTGCCAACCTTTTTTTTTTTCCCCTTCTTCTTTCCCCGAAGAACCTCCCTCCACCCCCGTACATAGTTGTATATTTTAGTTGTAGGTCCTTTTGGCTCTGCTATGTGGGACACCACCTCCGCGTGGCTTGAGGAGCAGTACCATGTCCACACCCAGGATCCCAACCAGCAAAACCCTGGGCCTCTGAAGCAGAGCATGCAAAATTAACCACTGGGCCACAGGGCCAGCCCCTGATATTTGAATTTTCACGGGCATTATTACTGCAGCACAAAGAGTTTATCTGTATATTTAGGACTTAAAATGAAGGTTGAAAACAGAGGTCCTCAGACTGAATACAGCTGGTAGATATGTTTTGTTTGGCCCACACAGAGTTTAAAAAATATTGAAATATTCATTTATATTAAATAATTAGGAGATTTTTACATAAAAATCCAAAGTTCCAACTTCTCTTGAAAAACTGGAAGAGTTGGAAACATTGGACCTGCATTTTCACGTGGCAGCAATTGGCAGGAGCAAAGCTGGGTTGCTCCTTAAGTGGAACAAGTTTTCTCTTGTTTTGCCATGGTCCGCACTTCACTCTATTGCCTTACCTCCTTCCCATATCACTCATTTATCTCCTAGCCTTCTGTAGGCATTTGAGTTTGCCAGCCCAGCTAAAAAGTTTCCAGATAAAAAAACAGAACTTCTAGTTAAATTTGAACTTCGGATAAACAACAAACAGTTTTTTAGTATAAGTATGTCCCAAATATTGTTGAGCATCCTGCATTTTTATTTGCTAAATCTATCAACTCTAACCCCAGGCCCCCAGCTCTCAATAGCCTGGCCTCCCCCGATTCCAACTTTATCTCTTATTGATCTCCCCTTAAGGCCCTATGATCTGGTCAAACCAGACTGCTCCCCAGTTTCCTGAACACTTTGTTTGCATTCTTCTCCTGTCTTGGAGATCCTAGCGCTGTTCCTCTCTAGCCATCTAAGATTAAACCAGCACCCTTTAAGACCACATGGAAGTTCCAGGTGCTGCAGAAATTTTCTCAGCCTTGGGAATCACTTCTTCCTCCCGATTCCCATAGCACTATTGGTAGAACTCACTTCGCATTCGTCATTTTGAACTGCAATGTTACAGCTGTCCCCCCTTATCCACAGGGATACGTTCCAAGACCTCCAGGGGCTGCCTGAAATCACGGATAGTACCGAACCCTACATATGCTGTGTTTTTCCCCAAAGATACATATTTGAAGTACAACAGCAAAACTAGCACGAATTTCTTTTTCCTTCTTCACAATTTCAGGGATAGAAGATTCGATCTTCTAGATCTTAGCGACCTCAGCATATGATTTTTTGTCTTTCCTTATTAAGTCAACAACTTTCACCTTTTTACTTAAAGGAAATCCTTTATGGCTTCTCTTTGGCATATCGGAATTGCCAGCATCACTACTCTTGCACTTTGGGGCCATGTTTAAATAAGGGTGACTTGAACACAAGCACCGCGATACTGCTACATCAGCCTGATACCCGAGATGGCTGCTAAGTGACTAATGAGAGGGTAGTGTATACAGTGTGAATAAGATGGACAAATGGATGATTCATGTCCAGGGCAGGATAGAGCAGAACAGCACGAGATTTCATTACGCTACTCAGAATGGTGCACAGTTTAAAACTTATGAATTATTTCTGGAATTTTACATTTAATATTTTCAGACCTCAGTTAACCAGGGGTAACTGAAACCTCGGAAAGCAAAACTGTGGATAAGGGGCGACTACTGTACTTATCTTTTTACAGGTAAGACATGTTCCCAACTAGATTATGTCCTTTGAGTTTTTACTTTTATTGTACCTCTACCACCTAACAAATGCCTTGAACATATGAAGCAGTTGATAAGAGTGCATAGGAGGAGATGTAGGGATGATGTATCAGTTAGCTTTTCATAACAAACTACCCCAAAACTTAGCGACTTAAAATAACATTTATTATAGTTCATGATTCTGTGGGTTGGTTGGGTAGTTCTTCTGATCTGGGCTGGTTTAGTTGGGGCTAGCTGATCTGGGATGGCCTCACTTGCATATGTGGGGCCTCGAATGGAATGCTGGAACAAGTGGTATGGCTGGAGCCTTTTTCCATATGGTGCCGCTCATCCTTAAGGAGGCAGGACCAGGCGTGTTCACATGGTGGCGAAGGGTTCCCACCAGCGAGAGCTTCTGCTTCTGTCAAATTTTCTATTGTCCCATTCTCCAAAAAGAGTATTACAGCCAAGCCCAGATTCAACAGAGAGAAATAGACTCTGCTGCTTTTTGGGCAGAGGGACAAAATCACATTGCAAAGGGGCACGCATGCAGGAAGACAAGGACAGCTTGGAAACTATTACTGCAACAATTACCTCGGATGATAATAAGAACCCAGCTTCCAATGTGCTTAAAAACTCATCTCAGTTAAAGAAGTATGCTTATTTCTATGTTCATTGCAGCATTATTCACAATAGCCAAGACCTGGAAGCAACCCAAGTGCACATCAATGGATGAATGGATAAAGAGGTTGTGGTGTATATGTACAACGGAAAACTACTCAGCCAAAAAAAAACCAAAAAAACAAAATCATGCCATTTGCAAGAACGTAGATGGACTTTGAGGATATTATGCTAAGTGAAATAAGTCAGATGGAGAAAGACAAATGCAGTATGATTTTACTCATATGTGGAAGATAAACACATAGATACAGAGAATAGATTGGTGGTTACCAGAGGAGAAGGGGGTGGGGGTGTGAGCGAAAGGGGTAAAGGGATTTATACGTATGGTGAAGGATAAAAACTGGACTATTGGTGGTGAACACAATGGAGTCTATACAGAAGCTGAAATAGAATAACGTACACCTGAAATTTACACAATGTTATAAGCCAATATGACCTCAACAAAATAATTAAAAAAAGAAGTGTGCTCACTTTCAGTATTGGTCTTTGCATATCAGTAACACTGGACTCTTCTAGTATGCCAAACCCCCTCCCCCAGGGGCCTTTCCCATGAGTTTGCTCTGCCTGGAGTGCTCCTCCCCACTTCCTTGCCAGGCTAATTATTACACTTCCTGCAAGTCCCTTCCTAAAGCGACTTCCTTCAAGGAACCTGTCCTCACTCTTCAGACTAAGCCAAGTCTCCTGTTCTGCACACTCGGAGCACCACGGGTGCTGCTTTCACAGCGCTCTCCACCATTGTTACTAATTACTTCGTGGTGTAGTTGTTTGTTTAATGTTGTCTCTCCCTCTCAACAGAAAGAGCTGCAGGGCAGCAACTGGGTCTATCTTGTTTAATGCTGAATCCCCAGCATCTAGCACCACACCTAGCATGTAGTAGGTGCTCAGTGTTAGAGGAATAAATGAATGAGCAGATGAATGAATGGCCTACAATGTGCTCAGCATGGAATAGGCCCGTTCAGAGTACTCTGAACTCTGTCAGAGTAGCAGGTATGGGAAACTGCACCCTGTTGGGGAGATAAGAATGGGTTGCACAAAATTATTCAAGAACAACTCAGGACCAAATAAGAGTGAAATATCAGATGCTGGACTATAATTGCTGTGGGAGATCAGGAAGAAGAGATCAGAATAGGCCAGGTGGTTACAGAAGGCTTCACACAGGAGGTAGCCCTTGAACTAGATCCAGAGAAGAAACAAGGATTTGGACGTGATGGCATTAGAGAAGGAGGCTAATAATTCAAGGTTGTGCGTTTGATCCTCTGTGGCTCCTATTATACTGGTATCCTCATAAACTGTGATCACAAGAGGGAACAGGCAGGAGAGTAAGTGGAGAGGATTCAGGGAAGCCATGCCCACCATCACTGTGACAGCTCGAGAAGATTATGTTTCCGAGGAGACTGCAAAGTCAAGTGTCGTCCACACTCATAAACAACAGCTCGTTCAGAGACCAGACTCCTCCGCGCCATTAAAAGAGAACTGTAAACATCGGCTTCTGCTCTTCTGGAAACATTGTGGTCTGGATGCTCTCTCTCTTGCTCTTCCTCTCTTCCACTTTTAACTATTTATTATGAAAACTTCCAAACATACACAAAGAAAAGAGTACAGGAAACCCCATCACCAGCTTCAACAAGCATCAATACTGTACCATATTTATTTCGTCTTTCTTCCTCTCCAACCTATCTTTTTCTTTTCTAAAGCATTTTAAAGTAAATCCCAGATGCCATGTCATAACACTCCTAAATACTTCAGTATGCATCTCTAAAAGAAAGAAGGGCATTTTCTTACTTAACCACAATACCCGTTTCCTACCCAACAAAATAAAACATAATTCCTCAACATCATTTAATACTCAGTCCATATTCAACGTTTCCTGATTATCTAAAACATATCTTTTTACAGTCGGTTTATTTGAATCAGGATCTAAACAAGGTCCACACATTAATTTTAGTTGACATGTCTCTTAAATCTCTTTAATCTAGACTACTGTTAGCTTAATTAAACAAGGAAGCCACTGGACTGATGTGGCTCTAATGCCATGGTGGCCTATGTAGCAAACCAAAATCTAAGCCTATAAAGGCCTCGAGGTTATGAAATCAAACTGCTAAGGACAACCAATCACAAACAGCCAACTAGGCTTTAAGCTGGAACCAACCAAGTAATTCCTTTTCTTTGCTTCTGCAATTTCTCTGTCAGTCTCTCCCGGGCTCCCACGGAGGAGCTCTTCTAATCACTTCCAGTTTGGCGCTGCCCAATTCAAACTGATTTTTGCTCAAAAGAACTCTTAAAATTTTTAATGTGTCTCAGTTTATCTTTTAAGACTACGAATATTTTCATTTAATTGGAGCTTCTTTGCTGACAACCTACCTCAGCCTCACCACCTTTATCTCACCCCAAGATGGGCAGGGAGCTGAGAGATTTGGAGATCTCAATGCGGGGAGAGAATGGGAGGGATGGAGTGAGTATCAGAGTCCTCAGATCCTGTGGGGAAAAAAATTCCTCATCAGCTTCAGGGGAAACATTCAAATAAGAGACTCTTAAGAATTAAAGTTGACCTGCACACTCTCCTAACACCTAAGAATGACAAGAATTTACTGAGATTGTAAGAGTCTGATTCTTGTGGGCAAGAGAGGGAGGGTGAGAGAAAAGAAACGAGAGTGAATCTGATGGACAACGTACAGACACAGGCAGGACCAGCTACATAATTCCCAGGGCCCAATGCAAAAGGAAAATCCCAGAGTCCTTGTTCAAAAATCATTGTGGGGGCCGGCCCTGTGGTGCAGCCATTGAGTTGCAGCGTTTGGCTTCGGCAGCCCAAGGTTTGCTGGTTCAGATCTCGGGTGCGGACATGGCACCGCTTGGCATGCCATGCTGTGGTAGGCGTCCCACATATAAAGTAGAGGAAGATGGGCACAGGTGTTGGCTCAGGGCCAGTCTTCCTCAGCAAAAGGAGGATGGCAACAGACGAGTATTTAACCAAACGCAGGGCCCTTCTGGGCACAGGGACCTGTGTGACTGCACAGTCACATGCCCACCCATGAAGCTGGCCTGTGTACAGGTGGGAGAGTCCAGGAGGCCCCAGGAGGTTGTTCTACAAGCCAATGCTTTACCAACCTCTGTCCCACTTGCATTTCAGAGTCAAGCAAAGGCAATGGGAATCGTTTCCATATCTGGTAGCCACTACCAACATCTCAGACTTGTCAGCATGCTCAGGGGTGGTGAGTGGCTTCTGGAGCGTCACAAAGATCAGTGCTACATAGCTCTCAAATCATGGATAGTGACAGGTCTGGATCTTCTAACCTTTATGCTAGTCTATTTGAGCACAGGCTCTACAGCCAGAATGCCTGGCTTCACGTCCAGGCTCTATCACTTACTGATTACTGTGTAACCTTGGTCAAGTTATTTGACCTGTCCGTGCTTCAGTTTCCTCATCTATAAAATGGAGCTAATAAAAGTATCTACCTCATAGAGTTGTTTGAGGATTAAATTAGTATTTATTGGCACAAGGCAAGCACTATACGTGTTTGTTAAAACAAAACAAATCCAGATGCTAGAGGTGGAAGAGCCCAGACAGATCTCCGGTAACAGTGGTACCTGCAGGACAGAGACTGACTCTGCTCTTCTAGTGGAAGCAGGCTGTGCCTGGCATCCTCATCCCGCTCCCCAACAACTTATGCAATGGTCATTCACTAAGTATTCGTTGAGCACCCAAAACACGCCAGGCACTTATTGAGTGGAGAGTGAGCCAGGCATGGTCCTTGTCGTTATGGTGCTGATCATCTGACATAGGGAGGGCTCCCCCTGCAGTCAGTTGGTCCTAGGTCTGGGACCAGGCCTAACTCCAGGTAGAAGGAAGAGGAGTTGCCCTTGGCCTGCTGCCCATCAGCAAGGGAGTTCTGCAGCTAGTAAGCATGATTTGACTTCAGTATCCTGATTCCCTGTATCAACCTGCTTTGTAACACTCTATTTTGAGCAAGCCCCTGCCTGGTAATTCAACATTCCCCCTCTCAGATCCAACGTTTTGTTTCCTGCCCCAGAAACTAGACAACGCCAACGTGAGTCCTATTCGCTGCTGTTGAAAGCCTAAGATGCTGTCAGCTGCCTGGCTGATCGCCTTGAAGAGGATCTTGGATTAGGTTGAGCCCACCCTTGGTTAACCATAATTATGTCACAATGGTCTTCCTAAGCTGGCCTGGACCCATTTGTGTCCATCCCTCTAGCAATTAGTCCTAGACCTTGCGCTCCTGTCCTTAACTCCTGGGCACTCCCTTACTCTGAAGAGCTGTATGGATTTGGATTTCCATCTCACCAACACTCAAGCCCGGGATCTAAAGGATATGGGCAGGGGAGGCTGTGGGAACCTTTACCGACGTTACTCTGACATTGAAACCAGACTCCTTCCTCTCAACTAACAAATTCTTGGCCCTGTGCCAAGGTCTTTGAGGCATAGTTTGTGGCAAGATGGCCAAGGGAAAATAAGGCAGGGTGATAGAAATGGAGGCAGGGTGATGGAGAGAGACACCAGCTGCTTCCATGTTGGCCCGCTCCAACTCTGAGGCCATTTTAATGCCGTGCTACTCAGCAGCCCAGAGACACTGTCTGGTACACCACCATGCTGGCCAAAGGCCTCCAGGCAACTGGACTCTTCAGATAGCTGGTGATAAAAAGAGGAGGCAAGTAGAAGCCAAGCGAACATTTCTCTACACATCCTTCTCCTTCCCCAAATCTACATTTTAGAACTTCTGAAATGGGGGTGAGACTGAAAAAGTTTCCCCAAGGTCACTTTGATAGAAGCAATGTATGTGAATTTCTCCCCTTAGGGCCACAGAGCCATGGTAAGTTAGAAAGCTGCAGGTCCTGTTGATAAAGTATTATCAGAACAGCAGGGAACTAGACCCCACAAGGGTTAACCCAAGAAAACTGGAGAGGACTTCAGTGCGTAAATATGGGGTTGCCTCTGAATCCTTTGTCCCTAGGAAGAGAGAAGAGAGCCCAATCTGGAAGGGGCCAAGCAGGAGGACTGGCAATGAGGAAGGTGGCCCAGACTCAGGGCCAGCACCTTTTATCCTATTAGCCCATCGCTTCCCTGCAACTTACAAATATATAGCGTTCATCTTACAGAAACGTTAGGTTTCTGAGTGGTGGACAAATGGAGTGCGTCTTTAGGCTACATTTTCTCTATAAACTAAGACATTTCAAAACAATTGATGTTGATGTTTTAAAGGTTCAGTCGACAAATTAATTAATCAACAATATCTCCTACACAAGAAACTAAAGGCTGATGGGGGAAGGGTGTGATTTCCCTAAAGCATATTACAGTTCAGTAGGATAAATTTTTAAAATCCTAGAAAATACAAAAGAACATTCAGGAAGAGAGAATTAACAGGGGTGGCAGAAACCTTTCCCATCAAGTGTCTGGGAAGACTTGGAAAAGGTAGAATTTGAGCCTGGTCTTCTGGTTGGGGAGGATCTAGATTCCTTCCGTATTCTGAAGCATCCACTGGGTGCATGGCACTGTGCTAAGGACTGGGAACGCAGAGGTGAGCACTGAGTGGGCTCTGTCCTCAAGGCAGAGCTCACAGTCTGTGTGGGCAGCAGATGTGTGAACAGAGCAGAGCCCTGGAAAAAGATGTGCTAGTTGTGTGGCTGGAGAAGTAAGCTGGGGGCATGGTGTGTGTGTGTGTGTCTCTGTGTGTGTCTGTGTGTGTCTGTGTGTGTGTCTGGTATTGGGAAGAGAGAGAGAAAGTATTTCTGGATGGGATCCATTGAGGCTGTAACATTTGAGCTGTCTTGAAGCCTCCGTTTACTCTTGGACTCAGAGGGATAACATTCTAGTTGGGGAACAGCAAGTGAAAAGGCATGGACGGATGCCACACATTAAAGACGGGGGAGAATTTAGAGAAGTCTGTGTGACCGGAGCAAAGGATGCATGTGGGATGTGGTAGCGGATGAGTCTGGGAAAAGGGGACAGAGACAGATCATGAAGGACTTGTGTGCCAAATAAATAGTGTGTATTTTATCATGTAGGGGATCAGGAGCCAGCCACAACTTTTAAGCAGGAGAGGGTGGCATCATGCTTACCTTTAAAAAGATGGCTGGAGCTCAGTGCATCCAGAGGAGGGAACCTGTTCTGGAGATGGGTTGGGGGTCAGGGAGGCTTTTAAACAAGGAAATAGCAGCAGCTCATGGGATGCTCACAGCTGTGTGGTGTGCAAGAGTGACGAGAAGCAGAAGTACTATTTGGGTCTAGGGAGACCTTTAGGGAAAAATGCCCTGTAAAAGCTGTTTATTTTAACAACTCTTTTCTCATTGCTCCATTTCTTCCCCCAGGAGCACCTTTCATTTTGGGATTGTTAAAAGAGCTGTCATTTCTGTAGCGTTCTGAAGTTTGGGTAGCGACCTCCTTTTTCTCCTGGTTGAAGTGGATTCTGCTTTGTAGGAATCATCAGAGTTGACTTCAACTTTTTGTCTTCCGAGGGCTGCTTCAGAGTGTGTTGCCCCTGGGCTGGCCGAGGGAAGGTCTGTGACTGCCACAGTGCTCTGAATTTTCTAGAAATATGCACTGAGATCAGCTGGCATAATTGTGTTTGTTTAAAAAAAACACACAACTTCCTGGGGGTTGTCCCCAAATTCTGCACAAGGGGACCCTTGGCCCCACTGCGTAAATGGTTAATCTTGAGTTACTCAGAATACCTCACAAGATGGAGGTTTTATGAGATAGCTCTGTCCTCACAGGAAATGCTGGACTATAAGAAAAGGGCACCGAAGGAAGTGACTTTTGTTCTAATGCCAAATCCCTGGGAGACTGGTGTTCAGAATGTTTACATCCTCCTGACTTTTTACCTGATTTCTCCAGCTCCTACGTTTCATACACCAAGAGCAAAATGGAACCTGAGCCTGGTTTATTACATGGTGGGTCTGCCAGGCTGGCTGTGGAACCACGGCTTTGCCATGTGCACGGGCTGTTTCGTCAGAAGACTGCAGCAGAGGACAAGTAAGGTCGAGGTCATGGTTGAAATTCTTATAGAGGCCAGTTGGCTGGGCACACCCTGCCCTCCGCTCTCTCTGGCCCAGGTCATAAGGGGGTAAGAGGGTGGTGATGACTCAACACAGGCCAGCCCCACTCTCTTAAATCTCATTGCATGTCTTAAATGGTCAGTAATGTGAACTTCAGACATAGTGAGACCTTGGTTAAGAAACACTTCGAGAAGAAAACACCACCATATGTTCCAGCTGTGATTTTTTTCCAGCCTCATTAGTGATGTGGAGCAGCGTTGTCTGTAGCAACTTTTCTACTAAAGAGAAAACGTTTGGTTTGCTGCTCCGGACAGAAATACCCATCTTCCAGCTTCAGTTTGCCCCCAGACAGTTGTAGGTCCATAGGGTGAGACCGTGTTTCTCTTCCCCTCTTTCTCTGCCCTTTCCCCCTCACTGATGGCCTCTTCTCCCCCGGCAGCCCCTGGAGACTTTTCCTCCCCCACCAAGGCAGGAAAGGCTCTTATGTTTGTGTGGACTAACAGGTTGACAGATGGCTCTTCACAGCAATGATTTCTGTCACCATTACTTCAACCAGACTTTGCAATTCAGGATGTTTCTTGGGAGGATGTAGGTAGAGGATAGCGGTTCAGAGTGGGAAATCTAGAACCAGATGGAAACCAGGTTGGGATCTGGCGCTGACAGTTGCCAGTTATGTGATGTGGGATGAGTCCTTCAGTTTCCCCTCTCTGTAAAGGAAAGCCCATAAGGCAGTGTTTCTGTGAGGACCAAAGGAGAAAATGTGTTTACTCTTAAAATTTCCTAGCCCATGTTCATGTTAGCTGTGACTGCTTGTTGGCTAATTAACACACAAATTATTCTCCTAAAGTCCATAGTATAACACCTAGCACGTGGAGAGAATTTTTTCAATTTATTTCATTGTGAAAAGTTTCAAATGTGTAGAAAAGGTGAGAGAATAGTACAAGTGACACTCAAATCCCTCCCTAGATTCTACAATTGGTTACATTTTGCTGTATATACATTTTTTTCTGAACCATTTCAAAGTAAGTGATAGCCATGAGCCCTAAATACTTTAACACACATCTCTTGAAAAATATGGACATTTTCCTACATATTCACAATCATCTTTATTAAACTGAAGAAAACTAATGATACTCACCTAAATCACCTAATTCCCAGTCCATATAACATTTTCTAAAACGCTCCCCAGTAAGTCTTCCTATAGATTTTTCTCAAATAAGATGCAATCAAAATTCTTACATGGAATTTAGTTGCCATGTCTCTTTGTTCTCTTTTAATCTAGATCTGTAGGTGTGGAGAAATTTTGAGAACCACACCGTTACTGAAAGTAACTACATGAACTGTTGGCTGCCAGGGAGAGTGGCTATGGCTTCCACGGAGGCCCACTGGCTCTGGCAGTTACTAACACGGGCCCTGTGGTGTGATTGCCTTGTTCAGTTTGTTGAACATGTTGGTTACGAACTTTACTGCTTAATAACTTGAGGTTAGGGATTCTTTATCTTCTCAGTCCCACCGCCTACACAGTACCTGACACACAGATGGTCAATAACAGTAGATGAAAGGGAAGGAAGCAGGGAGGGAAGGAGGAATAAAGAGAAGGAGAGTGGGAAGGAGGCAGGCCTGGGCAGGCGCCTGCTTCCATACCTGTAGGTGCCTGCGGTAGGACATTCTGTTCTCCTGGGAAGCACCCACCCTCCTTTGATTTGGGGAGGATGACTCCCTGCTATAACCTGTGCCTTCTTCCTTCTTACACTCCCTTTGCTCATTTCCTGCCTTCCTCGCCTGAGCACTAGTTGGGTTCCCCTCAGACCCTCTGCTAACTTTAATTTCTTCCTCTCTTCCCAGACAGAAGATTAACATTTGACAGTATTAAAAAAGTAGCCTATGGTAGATTATCTTTTCCTACAACCACACTCATTTTTCCAATACCTTAGAAGGCAACTCCCACGTGATTTCCACCTGTAGTAATGAAATTCCTGACCACAAAGTGAATCCTGGGGAATGTATACTCCCTGTTAAGAAAGACGTTACAGTATCCATAGGGGGCGTGCTCTGCTGAAGGGAGAGGATACATATGGATTAGCCAAAGCCAAGAAGAGATGTTCTCCAAACACAACCAACAAAGTTTGGCTCAGGTTCAGGGTCGAACTATTACTTCTGTTCGGTACAGAGAGAACAATGACTGAATTGGCTGGAGTAGACCAAAGTTTGTAGAGTGAATTTTCTCCATACCTCATATCTAATCCATCTCTAAAATTTTGAGTTAAACAAAGGCAGAGAAGACAGGGAATGAATGCAAGAAACTCTAGATTATCTGCATGGCAGACTGGCTAATTTTCATTCCAGGCTGACCTCATTGATATGCTTCTCTGTCACCTCTCTTTGCTGAGCAGTTGGCTTCTGTTCAAAGTACACAGGCCATTTAATTATTAATCTGAGCAAAACATTATTAGGAAAGAAACTGTTGAGTGTGTGTGTACGTATACACACATGGATACTTTCTTGATTATCTAGCTGTTTTGTTTTGCTGGTTACCTTTCTGGGCCCCTGTTCCTTTCCATTTATGGTGATACCTATAAGGAGATTATGACCAACAGTGAATTCCTAAGAGCTTTTTGGTCCTTCTCCCCTTCTCCTTGGATGTGTGTGGAAATGTTTGTCAGCTGTGGAGGGCTCATGTACACAAGAAGAAGTGACTGACATTGACCTTTGACTGGACTGTGTATCTGTGACCAGGAAAAAGTTCAGTGTTTGTGTTTGATGATGGTTTTATGCCCGGCTGTCAGTAGAGAGAACTTTATAGGACTTGCTGATGGCCCAGGGTTCCAGGAACCTTCGTGATTTTTTACCCAATGATTTTAATGAGTCTATATAAACTCATTCTGTTTTTATATTAATAACAGGGAGGGAGGAGTAGGAAGATTAAATATAGAGGAGGACGGGTTTTAGCTTCACTGCTCAGGGCCATTGGGAATTCTTCTAAAGAATTAGATCCAGCCTATTCTCATTATTTCCTTCTTCTGGTGCCTATCATTCTTTCTTATTCTTCCTTCCTTTCTTCCTTTCTTCTTCTTTTCCTTCTTTCTTCCTTCCTTCTTTCTTTGTCAACATTTATTAAATGCTTACTGTGTATTAGATACAGTGTTAAGTGCTGGGGATACAGAGATGAATAACACATAGCCCCAGCCCTCCTGGAACTTGTTTTAGTGGAGGAGACAGACTGAGACACAGATCATTCCAATATAATGGGTAATGATAGAGGTAAGCTCAGTGGAGGGGCCCTTAACCCAGCTTGGCTTAAGAGAGAAGTCAGGAAGCTTTCTGGAAGAGATAACTGGGTGAATGATTAGGAGTGGGGCTGGGGGAGAAGCAGGGCTCAAGGCCTTTACCCAGTAGGCCAAGTTCATTCATGTGGTTTAAGAGCATTGGACAAAGGAATTGGGATGAAGGACTTTGGGGATGTGAGTTTTCCATGAATGGATGACAACAGATTTTGGTGTCACCAGGTACGGTTAGGACCACATGGGCAGGGTGGAAATAATGCCTCCTTCTACTCTGGGAAAGTACAGGTGACTCATCCATAAAGTACTGAGTATGTTCCAAGGTGCCTGCTCAGATGGCTGACTGCAGGGAATCCTGGCAGAAATGAAAGCTGAAATGAAGGAAAGATCACCCCTGAAGGCCAGTGCGTGATATGTGCTCAGGGGTGAAAAGTCATGTAAGGGGAAGCAGGCAGGGTAAAACGGTATGGGTGAAGATCGATGCTCACCAGAGTAGGGCAATGAGGGTTGGAGAGGTAGAGGAGGACTCCTGGCTCCTAACAAGGCCTAACTTGTGCTGCAAGTTCTGCCAGGAACTCAGGATTTGGGAGGAGTTCTTCTGGCCAGTACTCAGGTGAGTGCCCACACGTTGGCTGTTCCATGAGACACAGGAAGCAGGAGAGCTTTTGTAATCTCAGGAGGATGAGAGGGAGTCTATTGAGGGAAACTTAATTCCTGCTTCTTGGAGGTCTCAGCCTCAGAGTAGAAAGAGCACATGTGAGTCAGAAAGGCATAAGTATCATGTCCAATAATATCAACTGCAGCAACAGTAATAGCCACTGTGTATCCACTGTCTACACTGGCAGGGCATTTCTAAACCTCATATGACTACGTAATAACATACGATCATAAAAGGTATTATAATTCCCTCCATTTTATAGAGGGGGAAATCAAAGTTTGGAGAGGTCACAGGTAGGAAACCATAGAATCACCTTTGAACCCAGATCATTCTAACTCTGGAGGGCCTGATCTCAACTGCCGTCTCTGTGAGTATTCAGTGTAGCTCATCTTTGACCTGACTGCTGGACCACAGCCCATCAGAAATGGTGGGATGGAGAGATCCTAGAGACTGAAGAATTGCATTCCTGCAGCACTACTAGTTGTTATGAAGATGCATAATTTAAAATTTTCCATTTCTCTAATTAGCATAGTCTTAGTGTACTTTAAAAATATTACCCGAGAACAGATGATTTGAAGTGAAAAAAAATACAGCTTAGAAAACGGGCTCTCTAAAGTCTATAACCTTGGTGGTTGTTATAGATTGAATGTCTGTGTCCCTCCAAAATTTGTATGTTGAAGTCTTAATCCCTAAAGTGATGGTATTTGGAGGTGGAGCCTTTGGGAGGTGATTACCTTCAGATGAGGTCACGATGGTGGGGCCCCCATGATGGGATTAGTGCCCTTATAAGAAAAAGAAAGAGATACCAGAGCTCTCTCTCTCTCTCTCCATGTACACCCTGAGGAAAGGCCGTGTGAGGACACAGTGAGAAGATGGCTATCTGTAAGCCAGGAAGGGAGACCTCACCAAGAATTGAATATGCCTGCACCTTGATCTTGGATTTTGCAGCCTCCAGAACTGCAAGAAAATAAGTGTCTGATGTTTAAGCCACCCAGTCTGTGGTATTTTGTTATAGCAGCCCAAATGGACCAAATCAGCAGTTAATATCAGCAGTTGGGTGGACATGCTCCCTGTGTGTGTGTCCATGAACTGTATCTCCTTGGTCAGAGGGCTGTTGACCATATCGTGAGACCTCTCACTCTCCACCTGAGATATGAGTGTTCTTCTCATTGATATTTATGAATAATTTATGGAATAACGACTTTTACAAAATCTTCTAGGGAAAATATATGAATCGCCTTATGATTCTTCAACAGATGAGATGTTGAGCTCTGCCTGCCGTCTGTGGCCCGCAGATGAATACACAGGGAGTTATGTAGGTGGTTCTCACAACTGAGAGGAGAGCTAGGATCTGCACTAACCACTGGTCTGTCGGCCTCGCTCCCAGCTTTGGGCATGCTTGGTGGGCCTGAGGGAGGCACACCTCAAGTGTATTGCAGTTGCAATCCCTCTGAACACACACCAGACCCCCGAGCTGTGTGGTCTCCCAGGAATTTGCCATGGGGAGTCTGGTGTGTGTTCAGAGGGACTGCAGCCGCGGTACCCTTGAGGTTGTGGAGAAACGTGTCCTATAAAAACAGATGAGTGGAGAGCTGTGGCACGGGAGGGGAACGCCAGCGTCTCTCAGACTTGCTTAGCAACCAGGTTACCCTCTGCAGAGGGGCCACACTGCTTCTCAACTGGGGGTGGTACATCAATCCTCAAGTAGGAGGAGCATGCAAAGGTCGTTTACTCCATCACTTCTCAGTCTGTTAGGTACACAGGTTTCACCCGGGAATTTTGTTCAAGGGGAGATTCTTATTCAGTAGGTCGAGGGTGGGGCTTCAGAGTCTGCAGTTTTAACAAACTCCCAGGGGAGGCCAATGCTGCTGATCTGGGGACTATACTTTGAACAGCAAGGATTCACTCTATCCCTCTGTGTCAAGGCAGGTTGAATTTCAGTGACCATCTCAGTCAAATAGGAATTCATTCTGCTGCAGAGAAGGAAATTCTCCTGTTTAGCAACTTTCTTACTTAGTGAGACCAAATCCCTTTAGCCATGTCCATTGAGGCCACTTTGTCAAGTTCCACTCTCGGTGGAGGTGGATATCCAAAGTGGCCCTCTCTCATATCCTAATCCTTGGTTATTTAAAGCCCACCAAGTCCACTCTATTTTCAAAGGCCCTGCTTCTCTCTCTCAGTTCTTACACCTGCATTATCCAGTTTGGTTACGAGGCATGAAACTATTGGGACACTTTTGGTGGAAGAATTGGTGTTTGGAACATTCATGTGGCTGCTCATTGGACTGGAACATCCCCCAAAACCCCAGTACTATCCACTCTTAGTTCTCTGTAATAAAGGGGATGGCAGAAGTTATGAAAATCAAAATCTGAGAATAGAATGAAAATCTCAATTCAACTTTTAGCATCAACACTCCACTCATCAGAACTTGACCACAGGGCTGTTCACAGGTAACAAGTGACCTAGTTTGGGTGTTCTCTTGTTTCCCTGGCTCTATGTTTCTCCCAGTTGAGAGACTTGGAAGTAAGGATTCAGCCATCTACCGTGGCCAGGAAAACGAGCCTGGATAACCCACAACATGAAAGAGTCTCAGTAGGTTGTATTTTAAGTACCCAATAATCAGTGATGGTGCCAAGCCACTTCCACCTCTGTTTTAATCCCCCTGAACTCTGCTTTATTTCTGCCCCAGAAAGGTCTGCCATTGCTTTTTTGTGCCTTTGTGAGACTTTCAATCAGTGTGTTTCCTCTCGCAGGGGTACTAGTATTTTTAACCCTTTCTCTCTGAGTAAGGAGTGAGAAGATGTGGGTTTTGTTAGAGAGGCTAACAGTCTCCTGGTGACAGGCTATGTTATGCACCTGCCTGGAATGGCATGGGAGACTGCCGCAGACACTGCCTAAAATAAAGAAGTTATGACCACTTATAGGTTCACACTGATATCCTGGGGGAAGGACAGACTCTTCCAATAAAAGTGAGGCTTCCAGGACAGCCTCTACAATTTGTTTCTAGAGCACAAGAGTATCCAAAACTCTACTGTTACCCTGACCCCACCCTCTGCAGAACATCCTTCGTCATTTCAAGAAGGTAAAATGAGACAACCAGAGCAGGGGACGAAATGGCAATTTCTCCTGGTTTATTCTGACAAGCCAGTGTGTAGGGTGCTCTCTATAGGGAATATGACTCACCAGCCTTGGTCATGACTCTGCGTCCAAGATTCACAAGTGTTCCAAAATTAGCAACCAGCCTTGTACACCCACGGAGTAGTAAGACCCTTCCCATTGAAAACACTCAATCAGTGGGTAAATAGATGGAGAAAAGGAAGGTTAAAAGAGCTGGAGATTATTATAGCTCTTTTAGTTAGCCTGGAAAATTTTCTGGAGAATATAGTCCTCTTTACTTCACCATTTATTAGCTCTTCATTCATCCATTCAATAATTTTTTATTGAACGTCTTCCCTGTGCTTAGTGCTGTTCTAGGTCTGAGGGAGGCGGCAGTAGCCAGGCAGTCCTTCCTCTTACAGAGTTCACAATTCAGTGGGGGAAGCTTGGGCAAGTGACTTAATCTCTTATACTTTCCTCATCTGTAAAATAGGGTAATAATTCACCTGATTCACTGGATTCATTGGATAAGGTGTATATGTAACTCATCAAACTGCCTGACACTTGGCAGTCATTTATTTAGTTAACCGTTAGTTTCTGTTAAGAAACAGCTGGTGTGGGACTAAGATTATCGGTATCCTGGTGTGCCTGTTGGTTCTATAGCCAATCTCCCCTCTGGCAGTTTAGGGCCTCAGCAATGCCATAGCTGGGGATGGAACCAGAGATGCTGAGCTCAGGGTAAGCCTCCACCCTACTGGACAAATCTCATCCTCACTCATTTGATCTAAAAGGAGCTGGGTAATCAATTAGTACTTGATGACGATGATGATGATGATGATGATGATAAAGAATCTGTGTAAAGTATAACTCGGTTTTATAGTCATTCGTTTTATGAACTCAATTTTATAGTCATCATTCGTTTCCTCTTTATTGTGGGGAACCACCCAATCAGACAGCTGCACAATGAAAATAAAGTCTGGGAATGCCAAGGTGTGTCACTGGTGCTAGTCCCACAACTAGGAAAAAGAAAGTCAGATTGCAAAACCAGCATTGCCTGCCTTTACCTGGTAGCCCCTGCTGCCTCCCAGGCCCGCAGTTTCTCTGGGTCTCCTCCTTGGTGAGATTTCTGGACGCCTGCAGGCACAAATAGTTTCCAGTTTGAGTGCTCACATAAACTCCTTACAGGTATCTGTTAACACAGTCTCATGGTATTATCATTATGTGTATGTGCGTTTCGTAATAGAGCTATTTATTTCTATATTCCTAGTGACCCTTCCAAGAGCTCCTTCTGGTTTGGAAAAGGTGGGATAGACCATCTGGCCTTCCCTAGTGAGGACCTGGATTGCTGGTGGTGGTGGTATGGGGTTGGCAGGCAAAGCCATCTTGAAGGAGGCAGCTTCAGCATCAGCCTCCATTGTGTGATTCCAGGCAAATAGCTCAGTCCCATTAACAAGGGGCAAATCCTCTTCCTGAGTCGGGGAGAAAGGTTTAAACATACAACGAGAGAGAACTGTTGCTTTAAGTAGCCTTGACAAGGGGCATTAGATCCTCTCTAAGGTTCCGTCCAGCTCAATGATTCTAGAATCTTCATTATCTTGAGCTGAAGATGGTTGGAAGCTGGGCTGAAAAACCTCAGCAGAGAGGAGAAAAGAGGGGAAAATGAGATGGTTTAGAAAATAAGCATGGGAGGTGAGAAAAGCTTTGAGATTTTTCCATTTGGAGATTTTGCTGCATCTAGAGCCATTTTTCAGCTCTGCTGGGTTCACCTTTCTAAAAGGCATGCCTCTCTGAGATTTAAATCAACTCACCAATCTGGCTAATGGGTGTGGTTTGAAATAGCAAGGAGCAGATAATCAGAGGTCTGGCTCCTCTGTTGTGCCTGATGCTACCTCCAGCAGACCCGCTTTGCACATCCCCATCTTTGTGGTCTTGCAGTGGCCTCCTTTACAAGCCCACTAAACATTCTTCTGTCCTTTACCTGGTCTTCTCTCTGTGTCAAGGTAACATCAAGCCCGAGAGGCCTGGCATGAAATCTATCACTTGTTAGTTATGTGACTTGAACATATTTAACCTCTCTGAGCTTCAGTTTTCTTATCCATTAAATGGGACCACATTAACCTAAAAGCTATTATAGATTTACTGTGAGAATTAAATGTGCACATGCATACATGATCATACTTAAACATTAATTGAGTTGGGATTAGGTGTGTGTCCAGGTGTGCCATTTTGCAGCTACGGGACCTTAAGCAAGTTACTTAACTTCTCTGTGCCTCAATTTCCTTATCTGTAAAATGGAAATAAATATTATCCTCAGCATTGATTTTAGGTAATGATTAAATGAGTTTATATGCGTAAAATGCCTGGAATAGTAATTGGCAGGTGGCATGTGCTCTGTATTAGCTGTTAATATTATTGTTATTATTATTATGCAACACACCCAGCATAATGCCTGGCACAGAGTTATGCTAGTAAGATATTAAATCTCTGCTCCCTGACAACTTTAGTACTAAACTCGCTGCTGGTCCTCTGGAAGTCCTTCCTCTCTAGTTGTCCTGCTTAGCTAAATCTGTCTCCAGCTAATATGAAGCTGGGGCCTCAGGAGCTGCTCAGCAATTGGCAGTTAAGGCCCCTCTTTGGCGGCCCAGGTAGGTCAGCAGGTAGGTCCAGAGGAGACCACAGGGACGAGAAGGAACAGCAACTTCCATTGCCTTCATTCCACTGTTTGTCCAGGGCTCTAGCCTCAGGGACAGCCCAGAGAGGGAGACCAGAGTATGTGATTTGGGGACCTCTCAGGAGGCAGGCAAATGTCCATCTTCCTGGAGGGAGGAGTCCCCGAAACACACTGTGCCCCTCCATTTTGTCAGCTCCGGCACATGTCAAAGGAGGCTGCGGGTCCATTTCAGGAGGACGTTTTTCTAAGCCTGCAAACTAAAGTACGAGCCAACAACTTTCAGCCCCAAGAATTCAGCTCTGCACGCAGCCCTGGGCTTCCACCTGCCGGGGAGGGCTGCTCCGTACTTTGCCTTCCAGGGAGAACCGCTTCAGAAAGGCTGTGGCAGGGGACGGGGCTGGGGGGGCTGGGCTGCTGGCCCTACTGACCACTACACTGGTCCAAACTGGTGTGATGGGGCTGCAGGGAAAATACTCTCTCACCTCAGCAGAACCAGTCATGTTTTGGGCACTTACCCTGCACCAGGCACTGCGGAGGCACAATGGAACCTGAGGCGTAGCCCGTGCCCTCAAGGAGGTCACAAATCTGGTGGAAGAAGCAGAAGTTACTTAAGGAGTAAACTAATAATAGGAGAATATCTGAAGTCATCCATTTGTCCTTGCAGGTATCAGTGACCTGTAAGATTCTTTAAATTCCTGAGGTTCTAGGGAGAGCAAACCCTATTAGCAGAGGCATAACAATAATATCTACTGGACACTAGGCACTCTTCTAAAGGCCTTTATATATGTTATTTCGTTTAGTTTTCGCAGCAACCTTTTGTAGTGGTCCTTATTTTCACATGGGGAAACTCAGGAACAGAAAGGCTAAGGGACCAGCCTAAGATCACATAGGTAAGAAGCTACAGAGCCAGGATCCAAACCCAGCCTCTCCGGCTCAAGAGACTACACCTTTACCCTTGGGGTTAAACTACCTGGAGCCAGGGAGGGTGAGCCCTGGGAATCACACAGGAAGGGATTCCTTCCTCTCTCGGGTTGTAGAAAACCCCCTGGTCACTTCAGTGCATGGGGTTTAAGCCAAGGATCCTTCGCTGTGCCTGCCCCTCATATGGAGGCCGCTCATACGTCTTGCCTTCAACACCCTGAGGCAGAATCTGCTCTGCTTGTTCAGTCACCAGCCAGGAAAGGAATCCCTCTCAGGGCAGAGGTCTCCGGCTAGGCCCCTCATAGGCTTTTAGCCAGTGTCCAGATGGCTGCCTTTGGGGAAGAGAGGATGCCAATCCAATCAGTTGTTACCAGGGTGATGGGAGGCCACATAGTGCAGAGGAGTCAAATGGTTCCCTGTAACCTGAAAGAGCTTGACTAAACACAAGGAAGGGATGTGGCTGCTCTGCATCCCTTACCATACTGACTTGCTACTGGTTGCTCACTCAGAAGTCTTAAAATACGTATGTATGGAGCTATGTTTCCACAAAGTATATTTACAAGCTTGTTTATACTCATGAAAAAGAAAACTATCCGGCTATCCAGGCGTAGAGGATTGGTTAAACAAACTAAGGTGCACACAAGCAACAGATTACTATATAGCTATTAAAATCAATGCTATACAAGTATATTAACACAGAAGGATGTTTTCAGTATGTTGCTAAAAGTCAAGATCAACTTAAAAAACAAAATGGATATTCTGATCCTATTTTCATAAGAAAAAACAGGTATATGTATATATAGAAAAACTTTCGTTTATATACACAAAATATTAATAGAGGCTACCTTCCATAGGAAGGGTTACAGATTATTGAAGTTCTTTCCTTTTTATTTGTATTTATACTTTCTATAGTAAATATGTGTTTCTTATGTAATAAACTTGCTATTTTAAAAATCTAATAATGTGTCAGAAATAACACTGATTTTGTGAAAAGAATCATTTCACCTTAAACATAAGAAAACAAAATGTCCGAATTTCTCGTTCTCACTCCTCTTTGTCCCTCCTGCTTTCGGTGCAAAGCAAATGGTATTCATTGTGGAGAATGACTGTAGGCCAGTAACTTGCCTTTGAGTAATGGCATAGGAGAGCCGGAAGGGCTTTTAGGGATCGTCTAGCCCAATTCCTTATTTAGTAGGTGAGGAAACTGGACCCAGAGGCTCAGCTAGTCGTTTAAGTGCTTAGTAGCAAAACCTCGGCTGGAATCCAGGTCCTTGGCCTCCCAGTCTGGGGCATTTCTACACCATCATGCCAGGTCATTACACTTGCCCTGTTGACCCACAGAGGGGATTGGAATCCTATAGTGTGGAGGTGACAACTCAGCATAGGAAAGGCTAGTGTGATGACAATGATCAGTCACTATTCTTTAGCTGTGTCAAGAGGCAGACCTAGGAAGTTGAGTTTAACTTACTGCAGATCCAATAGTGACAGTTAGGACGTTGCGATGGGTGATGGGAAGATAATTCTTGCACTTTCTTCTGGAAAGTTTATAGGTGATTCCACATGAAGGCAGAGGCAAGGCCACAAGTCTGTTCCCCAGATTTCTTCCTCTTCTTCAGTAGTTGGGTCATAAATGCTATTTGGGACATTTTCATTCTTCTTTCCAACACTTATCTTTCTGGAAAGTAGTGTAGTGACATATTCAAAGTCAGCATCTGGGGCTGGCCCCGTGGCTGAGTGGTTAAGTTCGCGCGCTCTGCTGCAGGCAGCCCAGTGTTTCGTTGGTTCGAATCCTGGGCGCCGACACGGCACTGCTCATCAAACCACGCTGAGGCAGCGCCCTACATGCCACAACTAGAAGGACCCACAATGAAGAATATACAACTATGTACTGGGGGGCTTTGGGGAGAAAAGGGAAAAAAAATTAAATCTTTAAAAAAAAAAAAACAAAGTCAGCATCCTATACCTTGCTCTTAACCCTTTGTGAAACCAATTTTGAGAAGCTGTACTGATTATAGTGCTTTATCAACTTCCCTAGAGAATTCTTGGCATTAGCACGATCATATTAGTCAAGACTTTTGACTGCACACATCAGAAAACCCACTTGAACTAGTTTCGGCAAAAGAAGGACTGTATTAGCTCATAGGATTCAAGGAAATGTTGAGTATCCAAATTAAGCAAAGGTTAGGGATACATGGAGCCAGGCCTCAGGAACCCTGAGAACCAAGGAGTTCAACGCCAGGCCTTCATCTCTGCCTCTTGTTGTGGTTGCTTCATTCTCTTTCTCTGTGACAGGCTGACTCCACTTTCCATGACCGTATTTCTGTCTGACAGTCTCTGTCACTATAGATGATCTTTCCTGATATCTCTCACTTGTCCCAAGTTAAGAAATTCCATAGGAGGGCCAGTGGGGGTAAGCTATGACCACGGTGCTGGGTCATATAAGAACATGACAATTTCAACACAAACACATTGTTTGTCTAAAAGGAAAAGTAGGTCTCAGAAAACGAGGAGGTATCTGCCGAGAGAAGAATATCCTCTACCCCCTCCTTGGAGATAATGAGTCTGAGGAGAAGAGATTGAACAATTAGATGGTGAGTGAGAACCCTTAAGACGTCAAAATAAAAATCCTGAGAGTGCGATGTGCCAGGCCACGGACATCCTTATTTACAATGATGGACATGCTGTGAAAAAAAATTCTGTAGCAAATCTGTCCTTGACTGGGCCCCCAGAGAGGCACACCTGGGTATTTCAAGATGTGAGACAAATTTCAAGAATTGTGCTCCCCCTTTCCCAACCTGCTTTTCAGAGATCTAAACCACGGGGGTAAGAATCCTATAATTTTAACTGTATTTATAAATCCCTGATCCTTTATGTAGTGCTTTTTTCTGCTCTGCGCTTACTTTGAGTGTTGCTATTTTCACAGAGGAAATCAGAGGAAAGAGGCTATAATTATAGGTCAAACACCAGCTCCGGAAGCAGCGAAGGCAGCAGAGAGTTTATGGCTCCCTGCCCTCTTCCGGGTTGCACGCTGGACATCTCCTCGCTCTTTCCTCGGGCCGAGGTCAGCTCTTCGTGTCTTTATCCTCGTATCTTTTCTCCCTTTTGTTTGCCAGTCCAGCATATCACGAGATAAAAAGGGAAAGTTAGAACTAAAAGCCAGTGGATTAAAACTGCAAGATGCTTGGGCAGGCCTGTCTCTTGGAGATAATTCAAACGGAAAAGAAAAGAAAAAAAAAAAAAAACCATTTCAGGTCATTGGCTTTTTTAAACAGACCGCCGGCAATATTTACTCCTCCTGAAATAGCACAGTCACATGAAATAAAACCGTGTTCAGTTAAAGCCTGCAAAACAAAAGGACAATTTACAGGCTGGCATGCTCACTGAGGTTCCTCTGTTTGCTGGCCGGATCAGGGCCTCTGCTTCCTGGTTCTCCTGGCCACCTTCTGCCCAAGGCCTGTAGGAGATCTGTGGGGGTCAAGGTCAGACTGCCTCGCAGAACTTTCTGGAGTTTTTTTCCTTCAAATAATTTGGAAAGGGAGCCATGGAGTTGAGAACAGGGCCGTAACAAGGGTGTGGCAAATGTGGCCTCCACCGTAGAACTCGTGCTTGGGAAGTGCAGGTTGTGGATATGACAGGAGCAGCTGCCAATGGCGCCCATCACCCTCCACCATGGTCATCCATTTCTTCTCTCTCCTTTACTCCTTACTTCTTTATCTGTTGCTGACCCACCCACCCTCTCTCATCTACTTTCCTCCATTTTTCCACTCACCCTTTCTTCCATTGCCCTTTTGCCTTCTTTCCTTACCTCTTAATTCTGCTGGGGCCCCTGAAGGACCTTTATTGATTAGTCCTGCTGTAGCCTGGATGGTCTGAACAGACTTTTAGCGCAGGTTTAACGAATGTGCAGTCACAGGCCAGGTCTGCGGTCATGGTGAATTCCCACTGAGACTCGGACCTCACTGAGGACACAAGGGAACTTTCTCAGCCTTAGTCTTTGAAACTTTTCTCCTCCATTGCTCAAGATTTCTTTCAAAAAGGCAAAAGCTATTTAAAAAAATAATTCATTGTATTTGTGAGCATGTTATGTTTCTCAAAGCCCTTTCATGTCTATTCACTTAATCTTCACAGCAACTTTGGGATGCGGGCAAAGCAATTGAAGAAATGGAAAAATAAAGACGTTTAGTAGCGTGCCCAAGCCAGTCAGAGAAATCTGTTCTATGCTGCCTGGGCTTCTATGTGCCTAGAAAAAGAAGAAAGTGAGACCCATCTGAGACACCAGAGAGGTACTCTCCTAGTATCCAGGGTGAGAAGTACATTAGCCTGAGTCCCTGGTTTGTCAAACATTGGACACTTCGTTAACAACTGACTTTGTCACCTGGAACTTCATGAAGTCGATTTCCCTGAGTGTCTAAGTTTCCTTCTTTTACATCAACAATCTAGCCTTCATTTTCTTTTGCATGTGCCAAAGTACATACAGTAGGTGGGAAAGAGCCAGAGATGTGTATAACGTACTCCATTTTTTCAAGTGTTTTATGGTTGTAAAGAAAATTACTTTTAAGTCTCCAATGAAGTTTGTCAATGAATCAATACCTTAATCAATCTATCAACAAATATCTACTGAGTCTCAGCACTGTGCTGTGTGATATGTGCTAGGTTCTGATATGTTTGCGGGAGAAGGAAGGAGACCTCGAGAAAGAGAGTGTAACAGAGCCTGTGTGCTTTCACTTCTAACAGCCAGCACCTGTGTCTCTATGTCAACGGGCTGCTCTCAGGTTACCAGGACGTCCTTTGCCTGGGGTTCCTGAGAGCTGAAGGGCCTGGACTGTACACACCCAGGGAGCAGCCCTCAATGAATGACTGACAGGTGCAGGGTACAAACAGCTCACTCCGAGGTCTGACGTGCTCTGCTGCTCCCCTGTGGGACTGAGCTCAAGTTACCCTCTGTGGGGCTTCACTTGATAGCACTCCCTTCCCGGCTTCCACATTCTCCCCATGCTACTTTCCCACATCCCTACTGTTTTTTCTGGGGCCACATCCTAAAAAATCACTTTCACACCAATTCTTATCTTAGGATGTGCTTGTTTTGTCTTGGGCTCCCTCCCACCCTGGTCCACAGGGCCAGAGTGAGTGACAGAGATGGGGCCGTGGAAGACCAGGCCTGCCTTCCTTCAGGTACCAGAGAGGGACGTAATTAACAGCTGAAGGTGGGGCCTTCCTAAGGGACCAGGGGAAGGGCAGCACTCTGGCAGCAAGGGAGATGGTGTCCTCAAGTCTGCACAGGATACAGCTCCAGTGCAGGGAGGGGACGACTGATGGGAACTGAATAACATTTGAAACTTTAGGGGTTTCCAGTTTGAATACTAGAAGACGGAATCAAGCAGGAGAACAACATCCTCAAGGCAGAGGCAGAGGTCACAGCTGTGAGGCACTTCTGGGGAGCAGATGTTCAGAAGCAGACTCGTGCCCGAGGACACAGGAACCACCATCTTGGATGCCCAGAAAAGGAATAAAGTCCTGATACACGCTACAACATAGAGGAACCTTGAAAACCTGCTCAATAAAAGCAGTCAGACACAAAAGGCTACATATCTGATTCCATTTATACGAAATGTCCAGAATAGGCAAATCCACAGAGACAGAAAGTAGATTAGTGGTTGACGGGAACTAGGGGAGAGGGGAATGCAGAGTGACTGCTTAATGGGTACGGGGTTTATTTTTCAGTGATGAAAACATCCTAGAGTTAGATAGTGCTGATGGTTGCAAAGCCTTGTGAACATACTAAAAATCACTGAATTGCATGCTTTAAAATGGTAACTTTTGTGGTGTGTAAATTATCTCTCAATTGAAAAAAAGGAAGCAAGAAAGAACTGGGAAACTTTGGGGTGGTTGAAGGAGGGGCCGAGGCCTAGATTCACCCGGGCTGCAAGCTAGTAAAATTTTCCTTTGTGTCCTCTATTTGTTGCACTAATTGTTCCTCATCTGGCTGGTGATGATTGTGATCATTAGCATCACGTAAGTGTTGAAGGAGGTCCGGTCACGTAGCTTGTACGTGGTACAACCTCTGTGTTGTAGGTGATGGCCCTGGTGGGTTACATAATTTTGTGACCTTCTTCAACATTTAGGATCTCCCCTGCCCAAGAGAGAAGTTTGGAGACCTTCATCTAATTGTTTCATTTCCCTAACTACAAGGTAAACATTTTGAGGGGAGAGACCATGTTTTTTTAGGGAATTAGAGATTCTCTCTTCTTTTCCTTCCCTAAGCTGGACACCGTGAGCCTGTGACCGCCTCAGCCTGACTCTAAACTGATTATAGACCCGGGGCCTGGTGCCAGGGCGCACCCCGTGTGAGTCTTCACCCCTGGACAGAGTTCTGTTCCATTTGCTGCTAATCTCCCCCAGACTCTTCTCCAAAGGTCAGGGATGGTTCACGGCTCTAGAGATTTTCCTCATTTCTATCCTGATACTTGGCATCATTGCTCCCTTCAACGGGAATCAGGGTTGATTTCTGGAGGTCATGTGACACCTGCTTTTTCTGGGTCACAATACACTCCGACACGGAGCAGGCTGATTATGAGAATATATTTGATATTAAACTCCAGCAAAATTGAGACTTAAGCACCAAAGCCAGGTCAAAAGTCACTACAACTTTTCTTTCAGTGGAAGAAAAAGAAGCTTCCAATTAAATGTAGAATTCAGCTCCCTCCATCCAGTTCCTCCTGCCTTTCCCAAACTTTCGGGAATAAAAATAAATCCTTTTCTGACAGCAGTTAGTTAGTTCCCTTCTATTCTGGAAACCACGGTCAGGAAGGTAGTTACCTCCCGACAGTCCTCTGTGTGTTGTGCTGTGGGCCGCAGGCCTCTGCTCTTCACCCCCACTCCTCCATCCTGGGAACAGACTAATGCAGCGAGCCTCTCCTCCCAGGGGCTGCGTTCCGTAAGGGGGTCGTCTCCAGACACCCAGCTAGGGTGTTTACTTGAAGGCCTGGATGAATAGGAATGTCATTTCCTTGTTCCAGAGCTGGCAGAGTGCCTGCCCCTCCCTGCTGGCTGAGAGCCGGAGATGGCCTGAGGTGTACGCGTTCTCTCTCCAGCACGTTCTCAACATCCCGGAGCCTGGGTCACATCTGGACTCAGAGTTTCTGCCTCCTGAGGGAGTGTGTGTGTTTGCATGCTTCACATGTGTGTTTGTGGGGTTTGTATATGCATATTATGGCTTGGAGTGTTGTGTGTTTGTATGGGTGTGTGTATTTGGGGAGTTGAAGTAGCTAAGTATATATAAAAATCAATATTTATTGTAAAACAGTCTAACAATGAAGAAAAATATAAGTAAAAAATCAGTCACTGTCACCTTAGTGGACATTCTTCCATGTATCTCTCTCTCTTTCCACACACACACGTGTAGACGTAATTTTCCATAAGTGGTATCAAACAATGTACTGGAAGGTTGTTTTCTAAATTAATAATAATAATGGACAGTTAGCAAGTGCTTGCTATGTGGTAGGCACCACACTAGTCCCTTGACATGGGCTAATCTCATTTAATCCTCATGGCTGTTCTATGAGGTGGGTTCTATTGACATCCCCATTTTACAGATGAGGAGACTAAGCCATAGAGAGGGTAGATAAGGTTAGCCTCCAATGAGTGGCCACACAGCTAGCAAGGGGGCAGAACCTAGATTTGGACTCATCTGACTCAGTGACTCTGCCCTTGACCACAGACTCCAGCAAGAGTAAGCAGCCCAAGCCAGCAAGGGTCTTGGAGTTCATTCATTCATTCATTCGTTCATTCATTGAACATTTACTGAGTGCCTAACATGGGCTAGGTCATGAGAGTAAAAATAGGAACAAGACACAGATCTTCTTGATACTTCTTGAGACTCAAAGTCTTTGGAAGGAGACAACTATGTAAATAAATCATTGCAACTCAGAGTAATGAGGCCAGTTACTCAGAGAACAAAAGGGAAGCCGTTAATACCACCTGGAGAAGTTTTAGAGGTGACATTTTAACTCTGTCTCAAAAAAAGAAAAAGAAAAGCTGTTTGCCAGGGAGTTAAAGTGGGGGAGAGAGCAGGGGAAGGCCACCTCAGGCTGAGCAAATAGCACGTGCAAACGTACTGGAAGTCTCAGGTGTGTGATGTGGCTGCAGGTGGAGAGTAAGGGAAGAGAGGCTCGTAGATGATAATACAAACTGTGAAGGGGCTGGATGCTCCACTGAGGAGTTTAGCCTTCATTGTCTAGGCACGGGGGAACGACTGGGGGTATTTGATCATGGTGGTGTTTTAAAAGGACTAGGCAGCAGCCTGGAGGAAGGTTTGGAGTGGAGGGAGACTGCAAGCAGGGAAAGTAGTTATGCGTAGAGACAGTAAAACAGTAGCTCTCAGCCCTGACGGCCCGGGAGCATCACCTGAGGAGGGGGTCTGGAGCTCAAGACAGCTCTGAGCTGGAGATATTTTGAAGAGCCATGAACATACGGGTAGAAAGTTGAAGCTATAGAAGTAGATTATGTTTTGATTCATTTGGTCTGTGGTGGGGCTATGATAATGGCAGGCTTTAAAAGTTCCCCAGGTGATTCTAATATGCCACCAAGATTGGGACCATGTCAGTACAGACTAGCAATTAAGAACACAGGCTCTTGGTTTCATACTTACCAGCAAGTAGAGGACCTTGGGCAAGTTGCTTAGTATCTTTAAGCCTTTGGTTTTCTCATCTGTAAAATGGAGATGGTACTAGCTACCTCATTGACTTGTAATTACATGAGGTAAATTATATAAGGGTTTGAGCACCATTCCTGGCACATAGTAAGTATTCAATACATAGTAGCTATTATATTGCAGTGATTCAGGAAAGAGAGATGAGGATTGGAACTAATTTGAAGGCAAGGGAGATTGCAAGAAGAATGTGAATTAGACATTTTAGGGGTGAAAAGATGGGGCTTGATAAACAATTAGACAGACAGCAGGTGAGGAAAAGAGAAGAATTGAAGAGAAGTGCTTGAACCACTCAACAGGTGATGATGCCATCACTGAGTTAGGGAATGCAGGAAGAACAAGGATAGGGCCCAAGGCAAGGGGAAGCGATAAGAGAAGCGTTGGGATGGAGAAAATAAGTTGGATGAGACATATTGAGTATGGTACCTGTGAGCCATCAGATGGAGACATCTAGCAGGAAGTTGGAGTTATGGTCTAGAGCTCAAAAGAGAGGTTTGGGCTGGAGATAATTTTTGGGAGCCATGAAAGTGGCTCTTCAACTTTCCGAGGGTGGGAATTTGCAGCTATGGAAGTAGATAATGCTTCTTAGGGAGAGTATGTTCAGTGAGAAGAGATGTGGGCCAAGTCTAGAATATGGCAAATGCCCACATTTAAGAGGTGAATGTTAGATAAGGGAGTCTGTCCCCCAAGAATGAGGTAGGGGATAGGAAAAATACAGTAACAGGAATTATCATAAGGAAAGCACTAAGAAATAGCTGGCTAGTATCTGCAAGGAAAGAAATAAGCCTGGGATAGAAAAAAGTCTAGCTGAGCGTGTTCAGCAAAATAACAAGATTTTTTATTTAGGATGCTCTTAAAAGACTTTCAAGTTTTCTCATTTTGCCCACTCCTTCCAAAGGGCATCTTTTCCTTCTATATCTGGCCGGCAGACGCTGGAGCAGGAGCAATGACAAAAAGCCTCAGCCACATCCTGCCCTGTGGCAGTCCTGTGTGGGGCTGGGATGAATCACTTTACAGGGCTGACCTGCAATCATACACTTTACACACAGAGGCCCTTGCTTGAAGCTCTCAGGATCTGACCTGGGGAAGGGCCCTGCTGCCTGTCACTCCTCTCAAACTTTCTATGGCTCACAAAACCTAGCTGATCCTTTTCTCTGTGTAAGGAAACCACTCCTCTACCCTAGAGTCAGGCCCCTCATCTCCCCTGTCTCCACCAGGAGGACATGTCTTCCAAGTAGCTCCTTCCCACCAAAAGGTTTAGACGACCAGGTCACTCACTGAGCCCACAGAGAGGCCTCAGAAGTGGGCAGCCTTGGGAATCAGGACTGCACAAATGGCCTGGGCACCAGGGACTGTGGAAGGCTTTCTGAAGCTCATGTCTGACAGTGGTTCTCAAAGGTTGGTTCCTGGACAAGCAGCATCACCTGGGAGCTTGTTCGAAATGCAAATCCTCAAGGCCCATCCCAGACCTGCTGAATCAGAAACTCTGGGAGTGGAGCCCAGCAATCTGTTTTTAACAAGTCCTCCAGATGATTCTGATGCAGGCTCAAGTTTGAGAAGCACTGTCCTACATAATTAACACACTGGAAACACCAAGGTTAGGAATCCATCTCCTTCTTTCTGTATCTCCCTCTGTAGCACACAAGTCTGCAGGTAGTAGAGCTTACTAAATGCTATTCAGCAAGTATTTACTGAGGATCTGGGATGAGAAAAACTCTTCATAAATACTGAAGCCAAACACACATACACACACTTTCTCTCTGGGAGCTTATCTTCCACTGGGAAGTAGCAGTACACACATATGCAAAAGTTAGGACAAAGACAGGGTAAGACAAGGTACAGGGTTGAAATGAGAGGTCTACAATTGATACCACAAGGAAGCAATCAGCCAAATCCAGAACGTGGGGCATTCTACAGGAGGGTGACCCTGATTTGTTTATTTATTTATTTAGTCAATGGCATGGGGGGAAAGTGGAGGGGGAACTGTTCTAGTTAAAAGGAGTTAAAAGAGGGCTGGCCCGGTGGTGCAGTGGTTAAGTTTGCACGTTCTGCTTCTCAGCGGCCTGGGGTTCACCGGTTCGGATCCCGGGTACGGAGATGGCACCACTTGGCAAGCCATGCTGTGGTAGGCATCCCATGTATAAAGTGGAGGAAGATGGGCATGGATGTTGGCTTGGGGCCAGTCTTTCTCAGCAAAAAGAGGAGGGTTGGCAGCAGTTAGCTCAGGGCTAATCTTCCTCAAAAAAAAAGGCGTTAAAAGAGACCTCACAGATGTAACTAAATACGATGAGTAAGGATGACCTTGTTTGGATCCTGATTAAAACACACCCAGCTCTCCAAATGATTTTTTCAGCTAATTCAGGAAAATTGAATATAGACTGAGAAACAGACAATAGGAAGGAATAATTATCGATTTTATTAGGTGTAATAATGGCATTGCGGATATGTAAGAAAATGTCCTTTTTTTGAGATGCATGATGAAGTATCTGGGTGTAAATTGACATAATGTCTAGAATTTGCTTTAAAATGGTCCATCCTGCCCCTCCCCAATAAAAAAAGCTGAAGGGAGGATAGATGAAATAAATATGGCAAAACTTGATGGCTGTTAGAGCTGGCTGATGGGTTCATGAGGGTTTTTTATGTTTGGAAATTTTCATAAGACAAGTTTTTGGCTTTGCTTGTTTGTTTTTCAGTGAGTGGTGTAGACACAGATGATGGGACAGTTCAGAGCAGGGTGCTAGTGGTAAGGACTAGAATGATATGCGGAGGGGATGGAGCTCAGCACTTCCTTCCTCCTTCCCTCCCTCTCTGCCTTCCTGGGAGTTGGCATCTCCCACATACCAAGCAGGGTGCAGTATTGAAAGCAGCCTGGCAGGAGCAGTGGGTGTTTTGGGGAGAGTGGAGAGATTGCCTGGGGAAGTCGGTGGCCAGATTGTAGAGGAATGCGGGGAATGCCAGGCTGGATGCCTGGCTGGACTTCATAGTATAGGCAATGAGGAGGCCTCTGTGCAGAAACGGGAGTGATGAAGTCTGTGCTCTGAGTGGATTAATTTTGACACGCTGGGCAGGATGGAGTGAGTTGGGGAAGCCTGGGAGTGGGCTGTTACCGAGGTCCAGGCATGAGGAAGTGATAAGGGCTTGGACTGTACAGGAGTGCTGGTGACGAGGGGCCAGTGGAGCGACATTTCAGATGAATCAAGAAGCAGCCCGATCTGCTGGTGACTATTTATGAAGCTAGCAGGTGTGAGTCAAAGGTCAACTTGAATGACTGGGTAAATGGTGTTACAGTTTGATAGAAACAAGGAAACTGAGCTGATTTTGGAGATGAGTTTGAGGGGTTGATTTCGAATGTGCAAAATCTGAGGTGAGGACAGAACAATGGAGCTGAGATTCTTTCAAACAATAGATTGTTCCAAGCAGTAGGCCATTTCATGGGAGCGTGAAGAGACTCAGGGTCACATAATTTGACTGGATAAATCATTAAGGCCTGATTAAAGTTTGGAGACTAAAGTCCAAAAAAGACTATGAAAAAGTGAGTAATTGAGCAGAGATAAGAGATGAAACTACGGGGAGGGTGGGGAGGCAAGTGGGTGTTTCCAAGACGCTGAGGAAACCTGACTTTTGAAATTCTGCTTTCCTGTGACTTTTGCTTCCTGTTTGTGATAGGAGAACCTTTCCAGGGTTCCAGGGGCTGCAGCTCTGGTGGGTCATTCAGTCTGCACGCAGCTGCATCTTGGTCCAATGACTGATGGCTGAAGAAGGACATGGGGCGCTAGACTTGGCAGGTGCTCCCTGAGGGCGGGGACCAATTCTGTTCCTCCAGTTCAAGGTAACCAGGACACAGCCTGCTCTTTCTGGAAATGCCGTGGTAGCTGCCGATGACCTCCCAGGTCCGCGCCCCACAGAACTGGGGGCCTGTTCTGTCATGACTATTTAATTACTGGGCTAACAAACAAGAAAAGAAAGTCACACGGGGCAGGATTTCAAGAGCAGAATTACTTCAGCTGCCTGTGGAAATAACACCAGGTTGTGCAACAAGACTTTTGGGGTGAAAAAGGCACATTAGATCTTGGTCTGACAGTCTGACTGTTTGTAAACACACAGCCCATTTGTCCTTTTTGGAGCTGCAGATAGGACAGTGGGGAGACCCCCTTCCCCACGCTAAAAAAATCAACGAGAGAAAGGCATGATATTTTGTGATACCCCACAAGCCTTGTGTTGGTTTCGCTTTCTGATTCTTCATTTCCAGAAAACGATACCAAGAAGCCAATAGGACACAGGTGAATTTTTTTTCTCAACTGCCTTCCTTCCTGCTAAAAACCTCTCAAGCTCTGCCCGACCCCTCTTCCTTACCCCACCCTCACCCCACCACAAACCCACTTCCTCCCTGCGTCCTGGCCCGCCCACTAACACCCCTTTTTCCTCTGCCCCTTTTGCTCCTCCTCCCACAGCTGCCAGCTCAGGGGTCATGCCCAGGCAGCCTGGTCCTGGCCGAGATTCTTACCTCACTCAGCAGCCCTGCACAGAGCTGGCACCGCCAAGCTGGGTCACCTTGGGAGAAGGTAGGCAAGAGGGACTGGGGTTGCGGCCTGAGAGACCAAGGCCCTGTCTGTAATCATTTTAAATATGACTTCCTATTATTACTATTCTTAATATTATTAATATATGAAGAAGAGCTACCACTGAGTACCTAACCACATGCCAAGCACAGCACTAAGTGCCTTACGTGCCTTTTCTCATTTGATCCCCCGCAGACACATGAAGTAGCTGCTATCACCATCCCCTTTTTAAACATGAGGAAATACGGCTTAGAGAAGTTAAGCAACCTGCCCAAGACCAGAGAGCAACCAAGTGGCCGTGCTGGGATGCAGACTCAGATCTGCCTCATTCTCAATCCCCTGCTTTTAACCATCATGACAAGCTGCTTGAAAGGCCTGTAGCTTGACTTACTCCCACCTGCTAGAGTGGGAAAGACCATTTCAAACCGAAAGCTATTTTTGGGAGGAGGAAGCTGGCCACCAGGGATCTGGGGTCAGCCTGCCCCAGAAGCCATATAGACATGTATCTGGTCATCTGCAGGGTAGCCTGCTCTTTCTCAAGTTTGTGGTCACCAGGCTCCAGCTTTGCCAGGCTCTGGGTCCACATCCTACTTGGGTGAGTGGTAATAGGGCCAAGGTCACAAATCTGATTCCTTTGTGGACCAGTTTACTTCCATCCATCATGTGGTCACAGATGGTACTCCTAACTTAGGCCAACATTTCTCAAGTGCAGACTGTTGGATGAGAACAAACGTCGTTTAACACAACCACATGCTTTAAAAAAATAAATATGCAGGGGCCGGCCCAGTGGCGCAGCAGTTAAGTACACACGTTCCGCTTTGGCAGCCCGGGGTTCACTGGTTCAGATCCCAGGTGTGGACCTACACACCACTTGTCAAGCCTTGCTGTAGCAGACATCCTACATATAAAGCAGAGGAAGATGGGCATGGATGTTAGCTCAGGGCCAGTCTTCCTCAGCAAAGAGAGGAGGATTGGCGGGAGATGTTAGCTCAGGGCTAATCTTCCTCAAAAATAAATAAATAAATAAGTAAACCATAAAAGCATATACCCTACACATGGATGGTCAAGAGTTACAACTTTATATAAAGACAGTTTTCTATTTGCAGTAGAGACCTAGCATCTCATTGAATCCAAATCCCTGAAAGGCAGAGCTCCAAAATTTACTCCTTCTCTTCTAAAAGATGTACTGGGAAATTGTAGAGGTGTTCTAAACCAGCTGAGATGTCACACTTTGTTTAATTGTTCTGAGCTTGTTTAATCATGACACATCACCTCCTCATCAGACATCCCTGAGACAGAAGAGAAATCTCTTAGCGTTCAGTAACTCAGCATAGATCCAGTACAGGGCTCAATGTACAGTGGAAATGAATGGCTACAGGGAAAGCCATACAAGTTGGCCCCTCGAAGTTATGGCTGTGGACTGTAAGGGTTATGAATTGTCTCAAAAAGGCCCTAGACCAGTGAAGGAGGCAACCTCCACTGTGTCCACAGCACTACAGTGGGCTTGGTGGAGAGCCATGGCCCTCTGAAGAACTTTGACCTGAGTGGAGAAAACAGGGAAGACACCCATGTGGGCAAAAACAGATGTTGAAACATGCACCCCAAAATATAACACACATAATGATGAGGGGGACAGAGACACAAAGGGAAAAAAATCAAAAGGGTTTAAACAGGGAATAGATTTCCAAAAGGAGGAGAGCATGGAGCTCAGAGATGAAGAGTTCAAGTCTAGATGGAGAGAATAATGTGAGTGTGTGTGTAGACACAGGGCCCAGGTCAGAGAGTGCCTGTGGAGCTCAAGGCTTATGCCCAGGATAGAACTGGAGATAAAGCCAGCTGTATTCTATGACATCATGCCAATGCCAGCTGGTTGGGATGGTGCTATCCCCAGTGTGTACCTAGTTAATTAGTTCAGCAACATTTATTGAGCTTCTATCAGTGACTGGCATTGTGCAGGGCACCAGAAATATAATTATGGTTAATACATAGTCTTACCTTCAAAGAGCTTATGGTCCAGTCTAGTCAGGAAGACAATAAAGCAAAGAGGTAATTACAGTCTCCTGTAATGAAGACTGTGATAGAGATCTTCTTGGGTACTCAGAGACAGGAGAGGAAGTAGATCAAGCTCAGCGGGGTACCAGGGATCATGGCACCTGAGTTAACTCAAAGAACAAATAGAAAATGGAAGGCGATGAAGGTGGGAAAGGGTATTCTGAGAGAGAGTTCAGCATGGGTAAAGATATTGAAAGGAGAGAGCACATGAGAAATTACAAGTATTTAGATGCAGGCAGTGTTGAGAAATTAATCTGAGGATTCAGGCAGAACCAAATGTCAAACCAAGGATCAATGGTGAGCATCCTTGGGATGAAAGATTTTAAGTAGGGAAATAATAGTATTAGAATTTAATTCTTCAGCAGTTGGTAGTCTTGGATCCAGAGGGAGAAGATAGAATAGCTTTACAGAGAATAACTATAACAACTCTCCTGAATGCCCACCATTTCTCCCAACACCCTCACTCCCCCCAACATTTCTCTTTCCCTTTTCTCCTTGTACTCTTCAGTGCACACACCAAGAATGTTGGGAGGGCAGCCTGATGCTACTTCCACTAAGGAACATGAGCAGGCCTGGTGCAGGGCTAAAAAGACGTCCACATGAATTTCTAGAATTCATTCCATGGTGTCCTCCAAAGGTACCCAGGAGACTGAGAAGAGATTTGCAGGGAAGATGCCTTCCAAAGTCGTACAGGTATCTCTTACCTGGCACTCCAAAATTCCAGGAAAAAGGTAGGCTCTAGGAGTCAGCATATGCATGATCTTTTTTATATTAGCCCAGAACAATCTGAGAATAGGTAAGATGAATAGATAGATAGAAGATAGATAGATAGATAGATGATAGATACATACATAGATAGATGATGGATAAATATATGATAGATAGGTAGATAGATAGATTAAATAGGTAGACCAGTACTAGTTTTGATATCACAATTATATCCTACTACCAACGCTTATCTTTTCAATAGCTACCCCTCTGTGTTGTGAGAACTTTAACCTATTTACATCTAATTATTTTTCCTCTAAAATGATTAAAATGCCCATTTGATTTCTAAGACACAGTAGGTATTGGGGGCCCAGACTAGCTTTTAAATGGGTTCCTCTCTTTCAAAACAGGAAGCAGCATTGACCAAGTTCATTAAATATCAGCATCAGAGAACACTTACTGAGTGCTTAATTATGTGATCAGATTTTGGCTTGCGGGCTAGGAATAAAGTTAGAAAGAAAGAGAGAGAAAGAGACTGGCCGTATCTGGGCGGATGAAAAAAGAGCATGAGCAAGTGATCAAGACAGCTCCATCCCTTTCCATGTATGCTGGCCTCTGTTAGTCCCATGTCTTTGAGCCTGGTGGCCAACGTAACCAGACTTTGAGATGTCCTACTTCCCCAAGTCCAGTGATTAGTGGCACTTTTCCCTGGGGAGGGTCAATCCCTTTCCAGGTGTGATTGTCATTGGTGCATCATGCCTAATGACAACAGTCTAACTTTAGAATAACAGAATTTTGAGGTGAGAAGCCACCTCTGTATTTTGCAAACCCAAATGAGTTGGTACCCAGCCCAAACTCATGCTAAAGTTAAGGATAAGGCCTGAATCATGCTTCTCCTGACTCCCACCATGCTGCCTCCTTTCTCCTTGCCAATTCACCATCACCTCGGAGCCACAAATGTGCAAAACAAACTTGAACCTTGGGCTGAGAGTTAAGCCCATGAGTCATGGTTGAACAACACCTTCTTTCTCTCCACATTAGCTGTGTTTTTCCTCCAGTCTGGCCCAAACAAGAATCAGCCACATGACATTAGTTCATTCAAGGGTTATGGAGTGCCTGTTATGGAGCAGGCACTGTATTTGGATTCTGGAATGACCCAGGTAGTAAGGTGTCTTCTCCTGAGAGAGTGCCCAGGGGCATTAGTGAGTGCAGCAGGCAGGAGAGGAGGCACCTGAGCTCATTCACTTTCAGGTGGTCAGCAAAGACTAATGCAGAGGGAAGGATTTCAAAGCATCTTAAATACCTGGGTGTGGGGAAGGCTCCAGGGCAAGAGGAAGGAAGCTCTGGGAGTAAGCTATCCGAGATGGGCAAGAGAATTGATTGGGATGAGACCTTGTGTCACTTTCTACAAATGGATGTGGCTAGAAATAGCTGTTGGAGGGACTATGGGAAAGAAGAGCTTTGCCTCGAGTTCTAAGACTGTCCGGTAGGGTAGGTGTCCTCTTTGCTCCCTGACCTCGGCTCTGTCCTTAGCTACCACCTCTGCCCTTCTCACTTCCCACATCAGCTCTGTTCTGCCCTTTCACGATTATCTCAAACTTTTGCCTAAACCTTCCTCCCTCCAGAGATGTTCTGAGTTCTTTGTAGAGGATACTTGGATCTCCTGGGTCAAAACTCCTTTTTCCCCCTAATTTTATCAAATGTTCCCCCTTATTGACTAAATATTTTCTGAGCAATTGACATGTGGAATTTGGGGAATTCACAAGTTATAAAACCTTCCCCTAATCACACCAAGGAGACATACACACCATTACTTTAAACAACAATACAAGGTAGTATATGCTTAAATGCCAACGGGTAGGAAATGTTTCAGGAATTTTAGAGGGGAGAGAGGTCATATGGGGCTGGAGTCCACCCTGAGGGCCTCGTGGAAAAGCAGGCCTTCAGTCTAGATGGTTAAGAGAGTGGAACTAGGAGTTTCCAAGTGTAAGGCAAGTTTAGGAAACAAATACTCACAGGAGGAGTTTCATGGGAGAGAATAATAAAAATAATATTTAACAACTAAAGAGCTCCTTGTGGTTTGCAACTTCTTTCACACGCACTGTGAGCTGAGCCAGATTACAGAGATTTCTGAATACCAGCTAAGATCTGGAAGATTCAGCAAGCATGTGGCAGGCACCTACCTTCTGTTAAGCAATTTTGCATATTTTACCTCCTTTAAATCAAGAAGCAACCTTGTGAGGTAGATGCTGTTATCACTATTTTACATATTGACTAAATTAATGGTTAAGGAACTTCTCAAGGTCATATAGTTAATAATAAGAAGAAGAATAGCTATTACACATGGTAATCACTATGTGCCAGACTATTTAAGTATTCTTATAACAACTCTATGAAGTAAAAACTATTGTTATCCCCATTTTTAGATGGGACAAACTGAAGCAGGGAGATGTTAACAACTTGCCAAAGGTACACAACTAAGAAGCATCAGAGACTGGACTTGAATTCAGGCTGTTTGATGTCAGAGCTCAGCCTCCGAAGCTACTACTCTATAGCAGAGCTGGCAAGAGAAATATAATGCACACCACAAATGCAATCCACATACGTAATTTTAAAGGTTCTAGTAGCCACATTAAAAAGTAAAAAGAAACAGGTAGAATTGATTTTAATAATACAGTTTATTTAACCAAATATCTCCAAAATATCATTTCAACATGTAATCCATATAAAAGTCATTAATTACATGTTTTACATTTTCTATGTAAAATCTTCTAAATTCAGCATATATTTTTAAACTTAGAGCACATTTTGATTCAAATGCTAAATTTGCATCAGGAATAGTTGATCTGTATTTATATTTCATACAATATATAGTTGAAAAAGTAGATTTGCATACCCAAGTTATGCCAAACATACTTAAAAGTTTTCCAATAACTGCGTCAAGTTCCAAAAATCATTCTTTTAATATTTGCATTCATATTGTCAAACTTGGTTCCTTTATTTTAGAAGAAATGATCTGATTTTGAAGAAAATCCTATCAGTTTCAAAATTATCTAAGCAATTTACTAACTCTTGTGTGAACTCAGTATTATTAACACTGAATTCAAAGAAGTATTGCTTAAATTGAAAAGCAACTATAAATTCATGATTATTAATAAAGTGTTCATATTTTTTAGTTTTTGCAACTAATTTACATAATGCTCTTGATTACAATAAAATCGGTATTTTAATACGTTAGAAAAATTGTTATTATGAAAAATTTCAATTTCAACATAAATTCTTATCCCTTCTAGCTAGATCACAAATAAATGTTTCCTTGGAACTTCAAATTTAACTCATTCATATGCAGTGTGATATCAGTGAGAAAACATAAATCACACTGCTGACTTTTTGTCTTTGATTATTAAATATTTGGTAAGTATTCCTCTCGTTTCAAGAAAATCTTAGAGTTAACAGTCAATCTTTGTAAAGGTCCTCCACTACCCAACCAATGAGCATTGGAAAAGAACAAGATAATTTCCTTCTATTTCTTTCTACAGTTCCACAAGCTGATGATTCATAGCATTTGCACATACTTAAAACAATTTTAACAACCATATCCATGACACTGTTCAGAAAACTGAACACAAGTATCTTTAGTATGTATCATATAAGCAAAAAAAAAGCAATAGAAGAAAGATCAGTTTCTTTAAATTTTTCATAAAGCTAGACTTTTGACTTAACATAGTTAAGAGAACCCTTCATTGTGATAGTAACTGTTTTTCATATCTAATTAAAGTTTTTCTTTGACAGATGTAAAAGACTCCACAATATCTATGCCAATGAGTTTAGATTTTAGGCTGCAAAATAAGAATTTTTTTTGTAAGTTCAAAAGTCTTTTGAGGCAAAACACATTCAAAGTATTAATTGGGCAGTGTCTCATATCTCATGACTCTTTAAAGCCAAAGAAAGCCCTTGCAATTTTTCAAAATTTGAATCAATTGAACTTTGATACGGTTAGAATGTATTCAATGGGCAATTGTTTAGTGGTTTAATAGAAGAACTTTCATTTTTTTATAAAATATCTTTTTTAGTTTTTTTATTATACTTTTCTAAGAAAATTTTCATAATTGAAATAATTTATTTTATTATCTCTCCATATAAAAATGGTTTTCTTTTTTGTGTAAGAATCCAAATCATCTTATAACTGTCAAAGTTATGAGCTCAGATACTGCTAAAAATTGCCTTAAAAATGTTAGCTGGACATTTAATTCTAATTTCAGGCAACTAACATTGATTCTCTTTTGACTGTTGAGAGGAAACTTTTTATCAAATTCATTGTGTATTTGCTGAAAATATTGTCCAGTTTATTATCTTTAAAATTATTTTCTACGAAACAAACAGCTTTTTCCTTTTGCTTTGCTGCAGCAAATTGCAGTTGCCCTTCATTTCGAAATTTGCCACATGCTCTTCTCATCTCTTTTTTTTTTATTGTTTTAGTTAGAGTATTTATGAGCTTCTGCATCTCTACTCCATTCTGCATCAGTAGTATGCCATCATTTTAAATATTAAAAATTTTCCATACTTGTTTTTAAACTAGAAACATAATTTCTCATAATTAAAATTAAAATAAGTATTTCAATTTCATTATCAATTATGATTTACATAGGTATCATCGTAACTTCCATTGTCCACATAAAATATTCAAATAAGCATATTATAATGTTACATCAGCATGTAAAAAAATCATTCAAACCACTCAATCCATTGACACCAACTAGATCAGAGATGTATTCATGTGTAGAAACTATGCACGCACCCAACACATGCAATACAATATAACAATATTTTCCAAAATGTGTTTAATGGAAAAATGATTTACCGTGCTTCAGGTTTTAAATTAAAATTAAATAAAATTTAAAATTCAGTTCCTCAGTCACACTAGCCACATTTTAAATGCTCAATAGCCACATGTGGCCTAGTGGCTACCATATTGAATAAGGCAGCTCTAGACTCAGTAGCAGAATCTGAGCTAGGATTCAAACCCTGATTCTAAGTCCCATATGCCATTCTCACCACCTCCTTGCCTCTCCAGCAAGGAGCTCTGGCTGGAAGGAGACATACTTGTGGCCTCCCAGGTTCATAAACTGGGGTTGTTTCTTCTTTTTTTTTTTTAAAGATTGGCACCTGAGCTAACAACTACTGACAATCTTCTTTTTTTTTTCCTGCTTTTTCTCCCCAAATCCCCCCAGTACATAGATGAATATTTATTAGTTGTGGGTCCTTCTAGTTGTGGCATGTGGGACGCCACCTCAGCATGGCCTGATGAGCGGTGCCATGTCCTCGCCCAGGATCTGAACCGGTGAAACCCTGGGCTGCCCAAGCAGAGCACGTGAACTTAACCACTGGCCATGGGGCCAGCCCCAAGAGAGCCAATAAGTGTTGAACAACCAGGACGCCAGGAATGTAAGAGGCTGAGAGGACAAGCATGGGTCTACTTAGAAGCAAAAGGAGGCAAATGAACCATAAACCACTTGTAATATTCATGGTCCAGAGACTCACAGAGACCTGGGCTCAATAAAAGCAAGATAAAGTAGGGAATAACATGAAGCCCTAAAGACAGCAAGCTTTGAGAAGCTAAGGGCCAAACTCATACCTGTTTAATTGTGGGGAGGCATGGCTGTTCCTGTGGCAGTCTTCCATAAGGGCTTATGTAAGCCCTTACATAAGGGCTGCTAAGGTTACCAATTTCCCTAAAGATGTCTGGCAGTGGAGTGATGTGGTTCTTTGGGTTAAGGAAGGCCACTCTGGCAGCAGTGAACTCCAGGAGAGACTGGATAGGGAAAAGAATGGAGCTTCGAGTCAAGTTCTGAGATGAATATTGTCTAGGTATAGGGTGAAGGCGACTTTAAAAAAAAAAAAAAAAAGCTGCAGATGCCACTCCACTCTCTTTTATTCTCATGAGTTTCTCTCCTTATTCTGCAATGTATCTGCACCTTCCAGTGTTTGGTTTCTCCAGGTGGTTTCTCCAACCTCTTGTCCTTTGTTTCTTTCTCTGTTTGCGTCTCCTTGGCTGGTTTCTACTTTCCCACATCACAAATTTTACAGTTCCCTCCAATTTTCCTCTCTTCCCTAGACTAGCACCTTTAGGTACTGGCCCATTCAGAAAATCACTCCATTGTTGAAAAAATTCAGAATGAATTTTCTATCTCAGTTGATTTTTATCTTACTTGTGGTTTGTTGGATTTCTTGAATCTCTGACTTTACAGTTTTCATGATATTTGGAAAATGTTCTGCCATTATTTCTTCAAATATTACTCTGCTCTCCCCACCCTCCTTTGGGATTTTAATTACACTACTCTAGACCAGTTGATATTTTCCCATGGTCACCAAGGGTCTATTCATTTTTTTTTTCAGCTTTCTTCTTCTCTGTAGTATGGATAAAATTTCTGTTGCTATATTTTCAAGTTCACTGATCTTTTCTTCTACGTTGTTAAAGTTGCTGTTAAGCACATTCAGTGAATTTTTCATTTCAGATATTTACTTTTCAGCTCTAGAAGTTCCATTAGGTTCTTTTTTACAGTTTACATTTCATTCCTCATTATTTCCATGTTTTCCTTTAAATTCTTGAGCATATTTACAATAGTCCTTTTACAGTTCTTATCACCTAATTGTATAATCTCTGTCATTTCTGGGTCTATTTCTCTTGATTGATTTTTTTCTAACTTATGAACCACATTTTCCTACTTATTTGCACGTCTAGTAATTTCTAACTGGATGTTGGGCATCTTGTTGCTATGTGGCTGGGTGTTTGGGCAATGAAGTTATTTGGAGATCAGTTTGCTCTTTTTCAGGGCTTGTTTTTAAGCTTTGTTAGGGAAGGTCTAGAGTAGCCTTTAATTCAGGGCTAGTTTAGCCCTACTACATAGGTATCATCCCTCTGGAGTCAATTCTGAATGCCACAAGGGGTCAACAATTTCTCTCCATTCTACCTGATTAGAACTTGAATGTCTCCCATCCCAGCTCAGAAACTTGTATAACTTACAGCAACCTTGGAGTTCCCTTTACTGAGTCTCATGGAGTTGCATCCTATTCAGCTTAGTATTCAGCCTAAGACTCAGGGGACTCAAGATTTCAGGAGCTCTTTCTTGGCATACCTCTCTCTTCCCTGGTATTCTGCCTCAACAATCCCAGTCACCTCAGCCTCCTCAAACTCTGATCTTTTTGTCCTTGTTTCAGCAAGATTTTCATGTCTACTTGGAGCCTCCTTCCTTGTGGTTTGGAAAGTGCCTGCAATCAGAAAGACAGGAATATTGTAGGGATCACTTCATTGTTTCTCTTCTCCCAGGGATCACAATCCTGCACTGTGTGTTGTACAATGAAAACAATTGTTTCATACATTTTGCCCAATTTTCTTGTTTACTGGTGAGAGAGCAAGTCCAGTTTCAGTTAATTTTCGTCTCCGGAAGTGAAAGTTTCTTCATCACAATTACTTTTTGCACCACTAAAATCGTTCTTGCTCAAGTCAATAAAGATATTTTTCTGGACAAATCAGACTATCTTCTTTCTCTAACATTCTTCCCACTGCTACTGAAGGGCTATTACTTCCCTTCTCCGTAGGAATCTAAGGAATTGCATTTCCCTTGTTTTTGTTTTAACAACCCATCTTCTCCTCTAGCATTTTCTCTGCTGGTGTTACTTCTGTGTCACTTTTCCTGTGGGTGGACATCCTTGAGGGTGGTGCTTGAGGCTCTTTCTCTTCCATTATCCAGCTCCTGTTTGGGGATTTCTACTCTTGTACATGAGGGTGGCAGTCTGTCTGCTAGCTGGATCAAATGCAAGTTGCAAAAGACTCTCTCCATATCTGGGTTTCCCTTTTTGAGGTGCCCAAACATCAGCCCAATCTCACCATTTCTAAAACACAGAGACTCTACTTTCTTCAGTCCAAAATTTAAAAATACATAAGTATATAAATATATTATTCCTACATACAAACTGTGTAGAGAATAATATAATAAACACCAACATCCAGCTGAAATTACAGATATAGTTAAAGCCCTTAGTGTACTCCTCTCAATTGTATTCCTCTTTCTACTCTCCTTCTAGGAAGTTACAAGACCTCTGAATTTGGTATTTTTAATTCCCATGAATGATATATATATAATGCTATTTATTGTTTAGGAATATGTATATATAAAGTTTTGTGTGCATGTGTGTGTATGCATATATAACTATATACATACTCTCTATATATCACTGAGCAATAAATAGCATTTTACATGTTTTTGAGCTCCATTCATTCATTCATCCAGAATTATAGCTTTTCTGAGCTGCTGTGTCTGGACACAGCAGATAAAACAAGGAGACACTCAACAGAATTCTATTTAACGGAGACTAAGAGGTCTCCTAGTAGAGTGGTTGTCTTAAGGGATAAAGGAACCAGTATAACTGCTTGACCAAATATACAGCCTTGGTCTCTTGTGGGAGGAACAATTCTGGTTGAAGCAAGCGTTTGTCATTGGTTTTATTTCCTGAACTCATGGCAGAATTCTGGGGAGAAAAAAGCATTACAAGGAAAAACTAACTATATAACTACTGCTGATGCTGTCACCACCACAACTACCATCACCAGATGTGTCTCACATACCCATTGTGAGTCAGGCACTGTGATCAATGTTTTTTGAACATCTCTCTTATTCCCAAAACAATCTCAAAGTAAGCATACTTGTCTCTGTTTTATAGATGAAGAAACTAAGGCTACATAGACCTTAACCCTACCTTTGTCATGAACACAGACCCTCATTCCAAGTGTTAGTGAGCATCTTAATTTGACATGTTAAACCCAACATGTCTAGAATTTCCCTCTGCCTGTAGCCTCTCCCTACTTCACTTCTCTGAGTTAACAGCTGGGGTGGTTAAACATCTTACATCCAGTTCTGATCAATCACTGTCCTGCTCCAGTCTTCAATAGGGTCTCTCTGCCTAAAGAATTAAGTACAAACTCCTTATCCTGGCATTCAAAGTCCCCTATTTTAGGCTTCCAACCTCTGTTCCAGCTTTATCTCTTACTACTTTTCTATACACCAGCCAAACTAAACTATTTTCTATTCTCCAAATATGTCGTACATTTTCCTATCTCAGCAACCTTGCTCATGCTGTCCCACTACCAGAAGGTTCTTCCCCTTTCTTCTATATATATATATACCCACTGAAATTCTGTGCATTCTTCAAGGTCAGTTTCTGTCCAGCTTCTCCCTGTCACCTGTTCTCCATTCCCCCATCAGAATATTATTTTTCCTCCTTTAATTATAATTGCATTTTGTTTGTACATCTCTTATCTTGACTTTTACTGTGATCTTCTGTGTGCTTGATTTTTCTTCCTCCTGAAACTGTAAAGTCCAAGAGAGCAAAGCCTGTGTCCTCCTCTTCTTTGTTTCCCTAGCATCTCCTAGCATTTAGAAGGAAACAGTGCTGTAAATCATTGATGTAGTACTTTCTTTCTTACATTGACTAATACTCAAATAACTCATGTTGAAATATAGACTCCGATATGTGCAAAGGTGGAATTGCATCTTACACAGGGTTATGGTCATCTTCAGTTCCATCCCATAGTCTTACCCTAAGTAAGGGGAGAAATACAGTCCCTATAATACAGTGTGAGGAAGTGGGACCTAGTTACTGAGAGCAGGAAAAGGCCTCAGCCAATCAAGAAGCTGGGAAAGCTGGAAATCTTACATAGGCCTTGCCTGAAACTGGGAGGAGATCCTCAGTTGGTAGACAGATTTTTGCTTCCTCTATAAAGGCATCATGAAGAGATATTGTCATAGTTTTGTGTGAAAGATGGTTAGGATTAAGGACACAGGTGAGTGTGTGTGTGTGTGTGTGTGTGTGTGCGTACACATGCACATTTTTGCATATGGTGTGTCCAGAAGGGTCATAAGCCCTGTTTGTGAATAGCAAGGGCTGCCTGTTCCTAATCCCTGGCCCATACAAGACACTGCCCTGGGCCCTGGTTCTCTCCTGTGCAGTCCTACAGACTATTTGGTGATGGAGACTACCGAGGCACATGACAGGCTGCACATCTTTTGCCCATTTGTTTCTGTCATGAATTTTTTTTCCTGAAAGAGGAAAAAGAGGCTTGTATGGTTTGTATAATTTCCTTCTTTGCTCTAGCCTACTCCAGGTGTCAGCCCAGTCTAGTCTTCATCTTTCCCCAAATTAATATACAACATGTCATCACCTCTTTTTAAAAATAAAGATCCAGCTCTCCAGCCTCAATTACCTTAAAAAACTCTATTAACACAACATGTCTAACCTCAGATTCATCTTTGCTTCCCCCTTCCTTCCTTCCTCTGACACCCCTTTCTTCCCCCTCCCATAAAGAAAACTGGCTCAGCTTTTGGACTTTGTCTTAAAGGCCCCCAGTTCATTTGGTGACCCAATTCAAAACCTTGCCATCATTTGTAATTCTTCCCTTTCACTGCCACCTCCCTTTAATCAAATCTCTCTAGTGTTTCTTTTGTAATCTCTCTCACATCTATTCCCAAGGCTATTTTTAGTTTAAGCCAGTGATCATCAAGGAAGAGGGGATGGCGGGGGCGGGGGGGGGGGGGGGGGGGGGGGAATCGAGTATGTTGGATTGTCACTTGGGAATTTTTTCAAAATTCAGTATAGCTTGAAGAAGTTCCACAGGTGATGCTGACACACTGCTTAGCACGACTCAGTCAGGTCCTTATCACCTGGACACCTGGCTTACCTCCAACCGATCTCTTTGGCTTCCACTTCCGCCACCCAGTGTTCTTAAAACACTACTTTCAACATGACATTTTCCACTCAAATGTTCTTCATCCTCTCCACTGACCTCAGGATAAAGTCTAAACTTACCGACATGCCATAATGTGATACCATCTTCTTTCTCTGAAGCTTTCCCAAATATGGGTACTGTAGGGGTTTTTCTCACCCTCTTTCCTTCTCACTCGACACACTCTGCCCAGGAGAACAAGGATATTCTTAGAGCTCCCTCTACTACCAGTATACTAATGACTTTCAAGTCTCTATCTTCAGCCCAGATCTCTTTCCTTCCAGATTGCACTATCCACCTACTTACTGTACATTTCTCAAACTCATTGTCCAACTTATTATGTCCATTATATTCCTCCCCCTCTGTCTCACTAAATGGCATTGCTGTCCACCAGTTACTCATCCAGATATCTGCCAGTCATCCTTTCCTCTTCTCTGTCCCTTACCTCCACCCCCTACCCCCAACAAATCATTATGTCCTTTTCCTTATTTACAACATCTCCTGAGTCTGGTCTCTCCATTCCACCTCAGATGCCTTCTTCAGGCTCTCATTATTCCTCTTCTGGCCCACTGGTCTCCCTATCTCTGCTCTTGCCCTCTGTATATAATCAGTTCATCCTCCACATTGCCAACAATGCGATTTTTCTAGAATGCAAATTTGATCATGCCACTCTTCTGTTTAAAACCCTTCAGAGCCTCCTTACTGACTTAAGAATAAAATCCCATAACTGCACACAAAGCCCTTCACAACCCGCCCTGCCTTCATCTTCTGCCCACTGCAGAAGGCTCATACCCAATTCCCTTCAGCTTCCTGATGTATCTCCTTCTCTCAGGGCTCTGAGCCTTACACATTCGATTCCCACTTGTAGTGAGTTCCCCTTTCTTTCTCTTCTTGACTGACTCCTTATAGTTCTTCAGTTCTCAAACCTACAGTCTCTTCCTCTAGAAAGCCTCTCTTGCTCTCCACTATAGATTCTGCACTCCTCTTCTGTGCTTACCTCTGTCACAGTATTTATTATATTATCTACAGAGGTTTGTGGGTTTTTTGTTTTTTGTTTTGCTTCCCTTTCCAGACTCTCTGAGGGAAAAACCTGTGTTTTTTTCTTTTCTATCCCTAGAACTTAGACCAGAAAATAGCCAGTAATAAGTGCTGAACATTTGTCGAGTGAGTGAATGAATGTACCTTATCCAGCTTTCTCTCCCACTACTCCTCCGGTCAATCAATACACCTTCTAACCTCCCCTCTACGCGCCTGAACTTCCCCGTCTGCACAGCTTCACACCATCCCTATCTTCCTGACTGATACATGGCGACATCAAGTAGTGAGACAGAGAAGGGAAGAGGAGGTGGACATAATAAGTTGGACACTTTGAGTTTGAGGTCGTGCAGTAAGCAGTTGGATAGTGCTCTCCCTCACCTCTTCTTTTTCTTTACTCGTATAATTATGCCCGCTCTTCCAGGTCCAGCTGAAATCCCATCTCCTCCGCTTCACTACAAACACTACCCGTGAGCTCCTGGGAATTTATTGTCTGGGTTCTCAGCAAATATTGTCCTGAATGAGAAGTTATCTTCTCCTGGACCCATGCCTCATCTCTTCCCCTAGAGCTCACGCTCCCTTAGGGTTGAGACCACAACATTTAGCCGTGGGCCATACTCATAATAGACCTAATAAACAGATGCTGTTGCTTGTTTTGTTCATAGGGTGACAAACTGTCCTGGTTTGCCCAGGACTGAGGGCTCTTGGGACACAGGACTTTCAGTACCAGAACCAGGAAAGTCCCTGGCAAACCAGGACGAGTTGGTTACCTTATTGGTTCACCTAAGCCGCTGTGGACTTCTGTGTGTGCAATTACACGGTGTTTCCTCTGGTGCACATTCCCTGCTTTGTTTCCACAGTTGAACTTTAAGCAATGTGAACCTTCCCCACTGATGGTGAGCCCCACGCACGCAGGCTTTGTCTCATTCACTACTATATTCCAAGCACCTAACATTAGAAAAGGTTAATGAATATTTTTTGGATGAATGAATAGGAAACATTGAGCACCATTATATCTCTTGATAATCTCATTTTCCTTCTAGGTAACAGGACTTCATAGATCCACATATGTAAAATTTTTTAAATGCTAGATAAGAACAATCTTATGGTAGTGAAAGTCCAGCCCATTCAATTTAATTTTTTGTGAATGCTTTTGTACAGTGAATAAATAAAGCTTGAATTTCTACTGATTTTTTACAGGAGAATAGAGGACCCCAGAGATGCTAACAAAATATTACTGAAGTTGACAGGAGTCACTGGGACCAAACTCCCAGAGGAGCAGAGAAGAGTGCCACGCAGATAAGAGAGACTTTAAGAGAGGATCTCATTTGATCTCTTTCCGCCAGATTCTTTATAAAAATGGTGCCTAGTACATAGTAGGTGTTAAATTATGGTGGTGATTATATTTATACACACCCACAGACACATATATATTTTTAGAAAGCTATATCCTTTGGTATAGAAGTCAAAGCTTAGGATCTGAGAACATTGAAGACTTTCCAGCTCAATAATTCCTGAAAATTCCACAGTATTACTTGTACTCTTTCCTCAAATCATAGACACCACCTGACATTGAAGATATAAGGTCACTTTACTGGATTTTCAAATTGATTATTTTCTGCAAGTTTGAGCCAAAATAAAAAGCCACAAAGAGGGAATACCTTGCTGGCATGCATCAGCTAGGTATTTTAGACAGGGACTGTCTCAAAACCTATTAGATGCTTCCTCCAGGTATATGAAAGAGGAAGACCTCTTATAGATTTATACAAAATCTTCATACGAGTGGAACATTAAGGAACCATATAGTATTTTTGTAATCACTGCTCCTCATAATATTACACAGAGGGCAGTAATGTGTTGAATTTAATCTCCGCTTTTTCTTTGCCCATCCACCTCAAGGCCAAATTCTGACACAAGATGTGGCATAATATACTCTTCTGTTGTAATGGAATTTTTTTTGGTAGCATATTTTGTGAAATAAGTAAATTCATTGACTGAGATATGGAAATCTTTTTAGTGATGAAGAAATGTGGATAAGATAATTTCTTGAATGGCAAGTATTCTTATTTTTTGGTCTTATCTGTACGAAAACTTTGTTTTGTTTCAAGACTCACTTCAAGCTGTACTTTTTCTGCTAAATTTTCTCTGACTCTCTCTCTTCCCAAGCCAAATTTGATCTTCTTTCCACTGTTTTCACACAACACCGTAAGGAACACTTAGGATATAGTCTTTGATCGTTTGTTTGTGTTGTTCCTCCTCACTAAACTGTAAGGTCCATGCTTTATTTACCTTTTCATTCCTAGTGTACGGCATATTGCCTGGCACAGAGAAGGCACTTGAAAATGCTTGCAGGGTTGAATTAAAGTGTGGAGAGTTTGCCAACATGAGGCTTTTAGTCCTGCTCTGCGAGCACAAGAGTACATGGCATGAGCAGAGCACCTTCAAACTATATCTTGGTTCCTCATCAACACAGGTAAAAGACTGTGTTTGTCACAGGTTATCAGACATTTATGATTACAGCCCACTTAGATGGGGCAAAAGACCTCACAGCTATGGAACAGGGATTCAGTTATAATCACAAAGCTTAGGTAAACAGCACGTTTGGGAGGGATTAATACTCCCTCTGCTGTACCAACAGCCTACATTCAATCCTTTTGCAAGTCCTATGCACTCTTCCTCTAAAATAAATCCCCAATCTAACTAACTATCTCTACTACCATTGACCTAGTCTAAGCTCCTGGTTGACCAAGCCAGTAGCCTGTACAATAGCCCAGAACAAACCGGCTTATAATGATAAGCGTAACTAAAATCAATCTACAGTTAAAAAGCAAAAATGGCAGCAATTAAAAACCATGACTACCGATCTTGCCCTGTTAACAAAGGACCTTTCCTGAAAATTGCAGGAATTCCAATCATCTCAATGTGCACTTTGCTTGTACAGTGGCCAGAAAGACAACATGGAATTAAGAGTCCTTGAAAAAAGTCTAGAAAAGTGCTGAGTTTAGTTTATAAAAACCAAACTTCAATAAGCTTTGACAACTTGCATAGTAAGTTATTAGTCACAGAAACAAACGTCTCCTGTAAGATATGAAAAAAAAGGACTTTTCAATTTGGATCAGTTTAAGGCCTATGAGAAGGGTCTTCTTGGTCTACCTGGGGTCAGGTACCAACTTGACCAAACCCGTACTAATCAGCTTCAAGGTTCCTTTAACTTTCTACATTCTGTTGATGCACAGCATGCATATATAAATATGTTAGATGAGTGAATTAATGAACAAAAGAGTGAATAAATGAATGAATAGGAATAAACCTGTAAGAACTCTGGAAGGTTCACTGAAGTCTTGAGCATTGCTTTTCAAACTTCTTCAGGTGACAAAATACCTATAAATCATGTAGCTTCTGGTGGAGCTTCTTAAAATGTGAATTTATTAAATCTTAAGGAAGTAAACATATATCTCTGGAAGCGCACATAAGAATCTGATGGAATTGGTTGCCTCTGAGGAAGGGAGTTGGATGTTGGGAGACAGGAGTGGGAGTGAGACTTTTCCTGTTACCCTTTTACTCTTTTTGAATTTTGTTTTTTAAAGATTTTATTTGGGCCGGCCTGGTGGTGCAGGGGTTAAGTTCGCACCTGCTTCAGTGGCCCGGGGTTCACCGGTTCAGATCCCGGGTGTGGACACGGCACTGCTTGGCAAAAGCCATGCTGTGGTAGGTGTCCCACATATAGAGTAGAGGAAGATGGGCATGGATGTTAGCTCAGGGCCAGTCTTCCTCAGCAAAAAGAGGAGGATTGGCAGTAGTTAGCTCAGGGCTAATCTTCCTCAAAAAAAAAAAAAAAGGATTTTTTTTTCCTTTTTCTTCCCAAAGCCCCCTGGTACATAGTTGTATATCTTTAGTTGTGGCATGTGGGATGCTGCCTCAACATGGCTTGATGAATGGTGCCATGTCCACACCCAGGATCCGAACCGGCAAAACCCTGTGCTGCCAATGCAGAGCACGTGAACTCAACCACTGGGCCACGGGGCTGGCCCCCTGAATTTTAAATAATTTGAATGTATTTAAGTAAAAAGGAGTGAAGTAGTAAAAACTAACATTTTTTGACAAATCAGATATGATCTTGATTTAGATTCCAGTATAGTAAAATGGTACTAAGAATCAAACTTTTAATAAACCATAAGGGAGAAATTATATTTTATTTTTATAAATTTGGAAACTACCACTACTATTTGATTCTGCAGATAAAGCAAGTTTGTCTGATGTTCTGTTGGAGCACAGTTTGGGAATCATGGGTCTTAAGGAAAGAGAACATTGACAGCCATAACTTTGCTTGGTTATACTTTAGAGAATTTCACAATGATTTGAAAAGAACACTCTCTCTGATGCAGTCTTTGAAACCGTTAAAGGACCATGATTTTGCTATTGTGGATATTGTTGTTTTATGAATCACTTATTTTCCCCAGCAAGCTACACATTGTGAATAAAAAATTGAGATCAGTAAGCATACATGTGTTTATGGATGAGGAATATCAAGTCATGTGAGGACAAACCAATCCAAAGAATTTGCCAGTGATGAATCCTCGGCCTCTGAATCACTGTTTACCAAGGGTCTTCACACATGGGAAGAGGCAGGAGTTCTAGGGCATGGAATCAGCCACTCTCCCTGCATCAGGGGCACATACAGATTAGTACTGAGATTGCAGTTTCCTCTTAGATGATTCTTTGTAATCAAATCTCTGTTTAGGACCCAGATATGTTATTTACTCAAGACAGTGCATGGAAAATAAATGTTTGATAATTTTCCCTTTCCTAAGTGTTTTCTTTCATGTGTCATATTTAAAACTCATGCCAACCCTGTAAAGAAGGCTGTTCACTTATTTTTTTCTGATGTACAAATGTGAAAACTAAGGCTCTGAGAGGGTGAGTGACATAAGAGGATCACCCTATTGATAAGTAATAAAGTCAGGCCTTTTGATTCTTGGGCTATTGTTCTTTCCATCTCCCCCCAAATGTTTGGTGACTTGAATCTGGAATGCCATCCTTCTCTCTTTTCAGATTTTGACTCAAAATTCTTCCCCAAGAGGCTGTTTCAGAAAGCCCAGACAATTTTGCTGGCTGCCAGCCTCCCAACAACTTGTTTCCAGTATCTATTTTCTATCTATTCTATTCAGTATATATCTATTATATTCCAGTATGAATTTTGACTTTATGCTAATGCTTTGCTTTCTGCTATTTACTTCCCCTTCTTATCCTCTATAAATTCTCTTTTAATAAATAGTACTACGGCTGACATCTAGACATTTACAATCTATTTTTAATGACATCCAAATGACTAAAGAATAGTTTATAACTGCAAACTTTTGTGTCTATGAGAATGACCTAGGGAGCTTATTAAAAATAGATTTCTCAGTGCTTTTCCATAGGTTCTGATTCTGTGTGTCTGGGGTTAGGTCCAGGAATCTGCATTTTAAATAAGCACCCCAGAGGATTCTGATGCAGGCTATCCAATGACCACATTTTCAGAAACCTTACTCTTGAGAACTAGAATTTAGATTGTTATGTACTGCATATCTATCCTGTGCTCAGTAGGGGATACAGAGATGTACAATAACCGAGCTCTTGCTCTCCTGGTGTTTACAAACTTTCAGGGGAGAAAGAGCATAGTGCCATCTCTGAGGTATGTGAATGACAGGTCCTCAGGGTGTCATTGATAATAAATACTACAGGAATGTGAAGAAGGAAAGCATCACTTCTGGCCAGATATCATGAATGACTTCGTTAAAGACAGGGGTTGACCTGGGGTTTGAGGAAAAGATAGGTTTCAACAAGATGGGGAAAAAACAGATTACTTCAAGATGTTGGAAAAGTAAAGACTGAGTCAAGGAAGCGCAACAACTGCTTTTAGGGGATCAGGATGTGGAATGACATGTCTGAACTGAAAAAAGAGTTTGTGTAGGGACATTGTGGGATTTACGCCTGGAAAGATAACTAGGAATTAGATTGAGGAGAGCCTTGAATTTGGACTCTATTTTGTAGGTATGGGGTGGTTCTTCAAATGTGCAAACAAGACGAAAGTGGAGTTTTTAAAGACTGACCTGGCAGTGAAGCTGAAAGCCCTGAACTCTGTTCAGCGGTCAGTTGTGCAGACTGTGAAGAAGGCCAGGTCTGAATGCTTGTGAAGGCAGGTTCAATACGGTCTGGAACGTGACTGGATGAGAAACAGAAAGGTTTCAAAGACACTGCTGAGGTTTGAACCTCTTTGACAGGGCGGATAGTGTGCAATTTCACCATTCAGTGCATCTGAGGAACGAAATGTTTCAAGGTAGTAAGTTTGGCTCTAGATACACAATCCAACTTCTTACCCCAAGTTGGAATTTTCTGTAAATATACTCAGGTCGCTTTGCTTAAATATACGGCAGCTATTTTTATTATGTCGAAAGGAAAAGGTCTGGAGCTCGAGGGAGAGCAATGGAGATTTGGGTCCACTAGCGCAAAACTGCGCAAAACTGTCAAAGGGAGACAGACTGTTCAGCTCATTTATTTTTTTATTTTTTAGGCTTAGTAATTTTTATACTCCTCCTACTCTGCAAGTGTTTATTTTTACGTAAATGACAACTCAATTTGTGAACTTTGTTTAGTACTTTCCATACTTTGGGTAGTGAGCATTTTGTAATAGGTTAGAGAGACAACATTTGGTTCCCTTTGCGTATTCAGCATACACACATCAGCTCACTTATTTTTATTAGGCATCGTTATACGGAAAGCACTGCACAAAGAACTAAGATGACCAGGCCTCGTCCTTAAGAAGTTTAAAATCTAGACAGGATCTGCAAGGAAGGGATCCCAACAAGAGTAAATGGCAAGCTCGCAAATCCACAAACCACTGAATCAGCGAATTTGTACTCATTCTGTTGGAATAGTTGAAGGCCTTCAGCTGAAAACGAGTGAAAATTAGTGGGATACTAGATCGGGCATGAGAAACCTCTTCTTGGAGGGTGTGGATTTGGAGAACTCTTTTAAATTGTTGACGCTAGATTGCCCAAACCGGGGGCGAGAACAATTCTCGGGAACCGCGGTAACTGAACCACTAGAGAGCTACAAATTTATTCTGCAACTACCAATTACGAGGCTCAGGGCCCGTGAGCCTCCACGGTCCGCCCAGAAGTCCAGTACCTCGCTCCGATTGGACGAACTCACTTCCTCGCTTTCCCCCGGGCTCCTTCGCCGGTCAATCCACTGCTCGTTCCTCCGCCTGACCTTTGCTCCGCCCCTTTCCAGTGACGTAACACCTGGCACTCTTTCCCGCCCCAGTCCTCACTGCCGCTTCAGTGCCTCATTGGCCAGCAGAGAGGGAATGGAAGGGGCATTCTATTTCGCTCTCTAAACTACCCCCGTCTAGTTTTCTGGTCTTCTCATAGGCTGTTCAGAGAGCAATTGTAGCCTGGAGCGGCCGCGCAGGCGTGCAAAGGTGCTCGCTGGTGGAGGGGCTCTTCCCCTCCACCCAAAGAGAATTCATTAGGCTGCTGTGACGCCAGCGGCGGTCCGCTCGCCGTCTTCACTTACGATTGGCTGTGGCCGAAGTCCGTCACACAACCACGCCCCATTCCCCCTGCCTAACCCCCCCAGCTTGACAGACCTTCCAGGAGGCCACGCCTCGCTCCGGCCCGCCGCTGAGCCCTGCGATTGGCTGAGGGAGCTGGCATGCTTTCCCACCCCCTACTCCCTGCCGAGCATCGGAGAGGCCGGCGGGACCCCGCGGAAGTTGTCAGTCAATCTCCGCCCTCCCCACCCCCCGCGAGGCCCCTCCCCCGGGCCGCGCGCCCTGGCGCGCGCGCGCCCACGCACACACACTCCCCCTTTGCCTGTACCCACCAGCTTCTCAAGTTGTAGCTGTCGCTCGCTGGGGCTTCTCCGTGGGCGGCGGAAGGGCGCGTGGGGGAGGGGGTCCTGACCGCCCGCCGGTGTGAGAAGCGACGGTGTGAGCGCCCAGGGCCGGGGCGGCGGGTTCCCGTCCCGGGAGATGAGGGGCCGGCGCTGACAGGGAAGAGCGGGCACCGCGGCGGTGGCGGCGGCTCGGAGGGGACCCGCGATGGCTGCGCCTCGGAAGGAGGCTCCAGGCAGGGCGGGCTGCACTGGCAGCGCCCACTGAGGTGCTGGCCGGCCGGCCGGCTGGCGACCTGGGCTGAAGAGACGAGAGGCGCGCTCCGCGCCCGCACCCCCGCGCCCTCGCCTCAGTTGTCTAAACTTCGGGCTCCCTTCCACCCGCCCGCCGCGCCCGGAGTCAACAACTTCTTCACCCCCCTCCGCCCCCGCCCTTGCCTCCGTCAGCCCCGGGAGCTCGCCGCGCGGCGGGGACCAGGAACCTCCGGCCCTGAGATGTGGCCGTGAGGCGTCGGCGGGCGGCGAGGAGAAGCTCGGCGGCGCCGGGAGCTCCCGGGAGGGCGGTGTGGCCGGGGGGGACAGGGCGGCGGGGCGCGGGCTTTGCGCGCCTCGCCCCCGCCTCCTCCTCCTGCCGCTGCCCGTTCCGCGCAAGCAGCAGCCGGAGCTGCCAAGCGCCAGGGCCGCGGAGATGTCGTCGTCGTCGCCGCCGCCGCCGGCGGGGGCTGCCAGCGCCGCCATCTCGGCCTCGGAGAAAGTGGACGGCTTCACCCGGAAATCGGTGCGCAAGGCGCAGAGGCAGAAGCGCTCGCAGGGCTCGTCGCAGTTCCGCAGCCAGGGCAGCCAGGCGGAGCTGCACCCCTTGCCCCAGCTCAAAGGTAACCTCCGAGGGCGCCGCCGGGAGGGAGCGCGCCGGCAGGGCCCTCGCCTTCTGGGCTTCCTTCTGCCCCGCCGGGGCTCGTCGTGCGAGTCGTGTTCTCCACGCTGCCTTGGCATCTCCCCCGTCTTTGATTCCAACAGGTCTGGTGTTGAGAGTCCTGCTTCTTCTCTTTCTTCTCCCGGATTCGCCTTAACTCGGCCCGTCTCGGAGGAGGCCAGCACCTCCTCCCCACCTGCGCGCTCGCTTACCTGCCCTTGAGCTTGCAACTCTCCTCCTGCGTCCCGAGCTGGAGTTCTTCCCTCGTCCCGCCGGCTTGCCCTTCCCCATCTTGCTTTAACGAACTGTCTTACCTCCCGACCTTCACTTTCCGGTGACCCTCCTGCTCTTTTCGGACGCTCTTACCTAGTCCTTTACTTTCCGGTTATCAAGCGTCTGCACCCACCCTCTCCTCCACTCCCCTTCCCATTGATTGTTCCGAAGAGTCATCCGACCGGGAATCATTGCAAACAACATTTAAGAGTTACCTGACCTTTAGATTTATTTATAAAGAAAAAGCCTAAAAATCTGACCATTGGAGTGTCTTATTTCCTGGATCGTTAGCTTTAAACGTTATCCTTTAGCTTAAAGAATAGAAAGACTTAAAATACCCTATTGCCTGAGAAGATATCCACGGTAAATGTGGAGAAGTGTAAAGGAGTTGGTGATGTTGCTTTGCAGGGGAATGGGAACTTAGTTCACCAAGCAGTGATGCCAGGGACTTTGTAGGTTTGTACAGTGATTCAGATTGATATCCGTGCCTAATGCCTTGCAGGAGAACTTGGCACTCCTTTTGACTCACTTACTATTTCCCACTAGGTTTAGGGGATTTTTAATACATTGTTTCCTGGTGTTCTAGTTTGTTCTTTGTTAATTACTACCGTTTGGTGTTGTAATTTTAATGTCAGCGTTTTTTTATGAGAGAGAAATCATCACGAAACAAGATGATAGTGCTCCTAGATTTAAAACAGTTTTTCCACAAAAGAAACCTGATAGAAATCTAGATCATCTTCTTTGCAAGGCCAGGAAATGAAAGGTTCATACTAAAATAGATAAGTGTTGAATAGATTTTTCAATCCATTTCAGCCACTTCAAGGCCAATCTGGTTGCAATTTGTCCTCGGGCGTGAATGCAGCCTTAGTTTGGCTAGGAGTCTAAAGAAAACCCCAGATCAAATCACAGTTGACCTACAATAGCTCTGGAACCCCATTCAGACCCTACAGTGCCCTGCCTCTTGGGGTGCTTCTAAATGAAGGACGTCCTACAGCCAGACTCAGACTGGCTTCTGAAAGGTTTAATTAAAATATGTGTATCCTGTGGTATCGCATTTATCTCTGGGTCTTTAACATACAAAAATTGTTACAATTTACATATTGCAGTCAATGGTAAACCACAATGGTAGACATTGCCAAGACTTCCTTGAGTGAATTCTTGAGGCAGTTAAAGACCTATACCTTGGGTCAGAGGTATAAAAGAATATCATCTTAACTGTTAGGACATTGAATTACTATTCATGGATTTTAAGTTTTAAACTTAAAACATCATAGCTATTTTTATATTATTGATTTTTTCATTAAATTTTCAAATTATTTTTAAAGTTTGAAGTTTTGTTGCTAGTGTTTTTCTTTCATATTTATTTAATTTGCTTTTTAGTAAGGGATTGTGGTTCCTTAGTATTGTCCTTGTTAATATATTTACTTTTATTTAATGAACATAATTAAATATTAAATGTGGTTGGTTCAAGCCAGGAGATGCAGCTTTAATACATGTTGTTCTTAAAAGCCTAGGGGAAATATGCAGTCAGTAGTCATTTAAGTTATATGGTGTATAGTTCAACAAGTTGAAGGTGCGATTCAGTGTTTTATTTATAGTATTTGGTCACTAGTAACGAAAAAAATAAAATTGGAACTTTAATTCTGTGTACTTTGCATGAAAATATAGTATTCTTTCTAAGGAAAGTTATGTATTCAAGATAAATTTATGCAAATTTAATTGAAGAAATAAGACTCTTACATGGATTACTCACTTACAGGGAAAACTACTTTTACTCCAGATGCCAAAATGCTCGAAAAGTTATTATTTTGTTTTACAATTCACTTGGTACTTCAGCAGTGTACTTGATACCGTAGGATTGTGTGCTCTTTTTCTGTCAGTAGTAGTTTTTTCCATTTGTGGCCTTAACAAAACCAATGGAAAGCCCTTTAATATGTATATGAAAGAGAATTTTTCTTCCTGCTCTGAAATACAACCTTACTGTGGAGTGATTCACATACCTGTGGGCATCCAAGATCTTTCAAGTGTTTATACCCAACCTGCTTGTGTTACACTTTGTCCACATGGATCTAAACTGGAAAGGTGCCAGCTATTTCCTCAATGCATACTATGGGTAAGGATTAACAAAATAATGCAACTTTTTCATCTATAAGAAGTTTATGTAAAATCACTTAGTAAGTGGGTTGTAGGATTTTAGTGGCAAAATGTTCAGAGTAAATTCTTTGTTTTGTTATAGAAAGTATTTAATAACAAGCCTTGTTAAAAGAATATTTTTAAAATGAGAAACTATGTGGGTCCTGAAAACTAAACTGCCTTACATTGTATAGCTTGAGAAATTTTTTTTCAAAACTCTTTTAAAATTTCTTACTATGTTAATTCTAGAAGCTCCTCTGAGAACTAGGTACTAGAAAATAAAAGTAGGAGCATCTTCTCAATCATTTTTTCTGTATTTAAATTTGCGTTAGTATAGGACTTAATTTTTCTACCTTAAACTTTTCCTACGTGGAACCAGCCTACATGCCCAGAAACTGATGATTGGATAAGGAAGATGTGGTATATATACACAATGGAATACTACTCAGCCAAAAAAAAAGACGAAATTGGCCCATTCACAACAACGTGGATGGACCTCGAGGGCATTATGTTAAGCGAAATAAGTCAGTCAGAGAAAGACGAACTCTATATGACTCCACTCATAGGTGGAAATTAGTATATTGAGAAGGAGATCTGATCGGTGGTTACCAGGGAAAAGGGGGGGTGGGGGGAGGGTACGGAGGGGGAAGTGGTGTACCCACAACCTGAGTAACAAAAATGTACAACTGAAATCTCACAAGGTTGTAATCTATCATAACATTAATTAAAAATAAAAAATAAAAAAAATAAATAAATATTTATATGAAAAAAAAAAAAAACTTTTCCTGTGGTAACCAACAGTTAAGAAACCTCACTTCTAAAAAATCTGTTATTCACAATAGGAAGTTTTTTACTCTGTTTAACCTATTTTGTTTAATTCTTTGGAAGGATTGCCTTGGTAAAGTAGTAGATGTCTTACATTTATATAACATTTAACGTTTACAAATTATTTTACACTTTATTGTTTCAGTTATAAAAACAGTATTGCTCATAACAAGTGAAACAGTCCAAAGGTATATAACTCCTAATTCCTGAAGTCTCTTGCTTTTTCACATGTACTAAGATAGTGCTGTTGGGTGACAATCCACAGCTCAGTGTATTTATACAAACGTTATATTTCATTGGGTTATCCCCACAACTCTGTGCAAGACCAGTATTATTTCTGTTTTATTGATGAGAAAGTTCAGGCTTATATGCTTAGTTTCAGGCCTGTGATTATTTATCTTTATGGTGTTGCAACACCAGTACCCAGGTCAGATGATTTCAGTATTTTTGCTGCTAACCTACTTTATGAAAATTGAAGCAGTGCAATAGAAAGAGTTGGGTCATTGAGGTCAATCCTGAGTCAAGGGTAAATTTTTAATCTTTCTGAGTTGTTTTCCTTATCTGTAAAATGGGGATAATACCTTCTATCTCACCAGGATTGTGAGGATTAAGTGAAATAATGTAATTAAAGTGCCTAAAAATAGGAAGTCAAAGAATGTTAGCTCTCATTCTCTTTGATATTTGAAAATACAGATTAAAAATATTTTTAAATGGGTCACATAAATAGTAAACTTTCCTAGTGTACTTAAAGTATGATTTCATTTATAATCAGTTTTCAGATATGATTTATATGAAGTGAGGTGAAGCTGTAACATTTTTCAGCTTAAGTGTGGTAGTGGAAATAGGGTACAGTCAGACTCTTTAAAATATTAGAAACTGAAGTTTGAAGTTTTTTACCAAGCAAAGAAATCGAATTAATCAGTAGAATTGTATAGATGTGCATTTCTCATAGGAGACAGCCAGTAGATAGCAAAGAACAGAATGAAACTGGTTTTGAGATTCAAGTCCCCTTCAGATGAGGTAAAGAACTTCCCAAGTAGCTAAGATTCTTTGTTGATATATTCTTAGAAACTGGGTCCCACTGGGATATCAAGGCTAGTAACAGTGTTGCTGATTTGAAGAGGCTTGCTTACTTTTAGGGAAAAAATTTTTTTTCTTTCCTTGAGGTATGTGGTCTTTTAGGGTAACTGGAACAAGAACACTGACATGATCTGGTTTCATAACTATCTTTTTTTGTTGGGGGAAAACACTACTGCTCATTCATGTCTATTGCTGACCTTCACGTGGAGGGAAAACTTTTCTATTTAAGTCTAATTTAATATCTTAAGAATTCCTATTTAGGGGCTGGCCTGGTGGCTCAGCGGTTAAGTTTGCACGTTCTGCTTCTTGGTGGCCCAGGGTTCGCCGGTTCAGATCCCAGGTGCGGATGCGGCACCACTTGGCACACCATGCTGTGGTAGGTGTTCCACATATAAAGTAGAGGAAGATGCGCATGGATGTTAGCTCAGGGCCAGGCTTCCTCAGCAAAAAGAGGAGGACTGGCAGTAGTTAGCTCAGGGCTAATCTTCCTCAAAAAAAAAAAAAAAAAGAAAATTCCTATTTAGAGTCAAGTTTCTTTTCCCCTCAATTTTATTACCTCCTCTGATTCTTGATTGAATTTTGGATGATTTTATGAAGTGTCTAATTGAATAAAGTGATAATCCAGTAAAATGTATTTAGTAAAATAGTGTGATGTTTGGGATAGAGCTCCATCCTGTGAGTAGTAGACTGGAGTTGTCTTCCTGCATCATTGATGAGTCACAATTGCTTTGGGCTAGCTGTTTAACCCCTTTAAACTTCAGTTTGATCGTTTTTATTTGTAAGAATAACATTTTCCCCTGATAAAAATCACAAAGATGAATTAGTCCTCAATGAGTTATTTTCCCTCTTTGGATGACAAAGACAGGTTTATCAACAAAAATAATACGTTTGAGAAATAGATTTTTGTGCTTTATTTTTTTAAACTTAACTTTTTAAATTGTAAAAAGCTGGGCGTAGAGACTAGCTTTTCTTATTTTTATGTGTTGTAACACTCTGGTTCTCAATCCTGACTGTGCTTGGAGAGCTTCAAAAAATATCACTGTCTGGGTCCCACCCTTAAGAGATTCTAAATTAATTGGTCTAAGGTAGGATCCAGGCATTTGTACTTTTAAAAGCTCCTGGGGTGCTTCTGATGTGCAGCAGGGGTTGGAATCACTAGTTTAGCGTTGTCTATCTATTGATTTAATTCATTAATTGAGACTTTGTCCTTTTGCCTCTGATACTCGTGGCTCATTACCCAGCCTATTAACATTTCCTGCCCTCACTTCACCTCCTGCTATTTACTTTTCACTCTCTTAACTTTGCTGCCCCCTATGGCTAATCAGCTGCTTTCCTGAAGGGGATAGTGCTGTTAGATTCTGGAGTTTTAGCTATGATGAGATGATTCTATCTATTGAATTTTGCTGTAGTTATCATAATTAAAACTCAATTATTATTTGATACTAGGTGGTCAGTTTTTATTTTCTTTGTGATTTTTGGAGCTGTGGCTGAGCTGTCAAGTACAAGTGAGAACATACATAAAGGTTTACCTAGTTTTAATCCCATCATTCAGGGTATCGTGATGATTCTAACCACTTTGGAATGTAAAACTGATAAGCTCAAAGCATATAATTTTAGAACTAATATTACTACTGTATATGTTGAATATTAAGTATTAAACAAATGAACTATTCTTTTTTTTTTTTTTTTTTTGAGGGAGATTAGCCCTGAGCTAACATCTGCCAATCCTCCTCTTTTTGCTGAGGAAGTCTGGCTCTGAGCTAACATCCATGCCCATCTTCCTCTACTGTATGTGTGGGACACCTACCACAGCATGGCTTGCCAAGTGGTGCCATGTCCGCACCCAGGATTCGCCAAAGCGGAACGTGCTAACTTGACCACTGCACCACCAGTTCAGCCCCCAAATGAACTATTCTTGAACTTAACTGTGTTTTTGGTCATTGCTTATATTTATTTAATATCAAGAAGTATTTTTCTCCAGTGTCTTCAGTTCTGTCATCTTAATCTTGACCACAGTTTTTATCAAAGGTAGGGCAGTGACGACCTGGAGCCACTTACGTTACAAATCCTTGTTTTGTCTTTGGCCTTTCTGCTGACCAGTTTGAATAATACTTATATTTGTTGATTTGTTGTTTTGAGTCAGTGTTCAGTTGTTGTGTAGTGGTGTTCTCTCTCCAGAATGAGATGGTAACATTTTTGTGAAAGCAGAAGTCATTTGTGTTTTCAAATCCCATTATGGTACCAAACACTGTATTGTGTGCATAATAAATGTGGTCATGTAGATAGCATCACTGTTTCAATGAGGAAATTACCTATTGGTTGTCTTCTGGACCTCCTCCCTTTATCTCCCTCCACCCCCCCACCTAGTTATTGGTTGTGCTTCTTTCAGTGATGTTGGGTGCTATCTACCAACAGATTGGTTCTCTTCTGTTTTGTTTGTTTTATTATATTTGTGCCTAAATCTGGTTCAGAGTTTTAAAGTAAATAAATTCTGGGTTTTTAATACCGTAATAGTAAATGTAGGTTTAAAACAAAGGCTTCTTTACTCTTCTATTTTGTGTTTTGTAAATGACTGGTATAAGGTGACATGTAACATTATTGATAGATATCTTGCTAGAAGGATGTTGCGTAAGGTTTGTGTGGGCAGGTAATACTGGGTTGACTCCCAGATGTGGACATGTGTATATAAACATTGAATGAACTGAAATAGTTTTCAGTAGTTTCTAAATTTGAGGTACAATCTTTATTTATAAGGATGTCCTTGAAGGAGATGAAAGGAACAGATTTTAAATATAGAATTACTTTTAGTGCATTATTATGTGACAGGGTACCTAAATGCTTTGCTGAAAAAGTTTTACATGAGAGGCTAGGTTTATGCAAAATAAGCACTGCTTGTCTGAGCACGATATTGACTAATAAGCAGTTTCAAACCTCCTTTTTGTGTATATCTTTTTGAACTCTTCCCCGAAGGAATTTATTTCTGTGGGCTGTTTGAGTAATAGTGAATTTTAGAGATTCTGCAATTTTGGTCAGATTTCCTAAAGAAACCTATCATGGATGTTTTTTGGAAGGGGGGTTAGTTTGCTGAATATGATGGGCTCACAAGATAAAATTCAGAGAACCTATTTCTAACTTGGATACTGAAGGCAAGGGATTTCTTGGGAACACACTCCTCCTACTGGAATGGTGATGCTAATTGCATCTACTATACCCTTACTGTGATGTTACATCTAGTTGAGCCTTCCATTGCTGAACTGGGACCACACAAGTCATTCTAGTTTAGCTTTCATTGGGAGTCAGTTTCACTCTTGTTCTAAGTAAATAGCCATCTTGTCATTTCATCAGAGAAGCTTTTTTAAGGTAGGGAGGAAAGTAAGAGATTTTTAAGCTCTTAGATACTCTCTTGGATTTTGCTTAGTTACTGAATAAACTGTCTAGACAATAGCTAAAAAGATGTTAAATGTCTGAAACAAGAATTCTTTAATGACTAGACTTAGAATTTGTAGTTCAGGAGTATCAAATCTTAAATACAGCTTAAAAAATTATATATTTTCTCTGTTTAATTGGTTTTGCCTTTATTTCACACTCATTGGTAAAGGATATTCTAGAATTATAGCTCTTATCAGAAGTTGATAATTATTTGAACTCATTGTTAATCTCATGACTAAATTGATAAAGTGAAAAAGATGAGACAGTTTTTGTTGTAAACTCTGAATTCTAATTTAGCAACACTGGGGTTTTTTTTAGCAATTTTTCAGACAGACTTTTCTAAAGATGACTATCTTTTGAAGTCGTAAGTAAAATAACGTATAACGTCTGTAGGAATATGTATCTGCCTTTTTTTTTTAAACTCACACTACCATTCTTCATTTAATTGGCTAGAGGAAAAAGATTTTGTTTACCTGCTGTCAAACTGGATACATCCTTTGCTTTCAAAATCTAGTACAGAAATATTTTCCTCTCTTTGATGTCTACAGTGCTTAAAATTTAGGTGTACCATTGTAGAGATTAAAACTTTACTTAGTAAAGTGAATAAAATGATGAATGCCTTCTCTTTTCAAACCAAATGTCTTTAGGAGCATGTAGTTTGGGGGAATATAGACATGTAAGCAAGCAGTTTCAATGAGTGTGATGAGAGTAAGTGCTAAGAGGCTAGTCCCCATGTGAAGGACCCACCCCAGTTTTGGTATGTGAGGAGGGAGATCAGGTAAAGCTTCCTGGAGAAAGTGACAGGTAAACTGAGACCTAAAACACCAGAGGTGTTAGGTCAAGACAGGTGGGGTAAGAGGTCCACATAAAGGACAAAATGTGTGGCCCCAGAGGTGAGTGAGCATAGCATATTTTGGGAACTGCCAGCAGTCTGTGTGGCTGTGATAAAGAATATTGTAATAGAGAACTGGGTAGAGCAGAGACTAGAGCAACAATTAGGGTCTAGGTCATTGTCTTGATGCCCTGTATTGTGTTTATTCCTGACAGTGGTATGAATTGTATTGGGAGATGGGAGAGAGGAACACTAGTTAGGATGCTGGCACAGTAATCCAGACAAGAGATGAAGGTGACCCTCTCTAAGTGGGGATTGGGTGGTATCACAGTCAGGACTTGGTGAGAGGGAGGAATTAATGATGATACATTTCTAACTTGGGCAACAAGAGGTATGATAGCAGTTTACTGAAAGGGAAAGGGAGAGGAAGTTCAGATGTGAGAGAAGATAATGGTTCTTTGGACAGGTTGAAGTCCCTGTGGGAAATCAAAGTGAGGCTGTCTAGTAGGAAGTTAGATATTTGGGTCTAGAGCTAAGTAGAAAGATCTGTGCTAGAGATAACAATTTGGGAGTCTTTAGATTAAAGCTGGCATTTGAAACAATGTAAGTAGAAGCAACTGCCCCACTGGAAGTGTGAAGAATGAGAAGAGGCCAAGGAATACCATCTTTAGATGATTATCAAAGGGAAAGGAGTAACCATGAGGCAAGAGAGGCTGTTTGAGTGGAGACAAAGGAAGACAGGAGAGAGTAGAGACAGGCAGTCAAGGGAAGATAATCTTTTTAAAAATGGAGGTTGGGGGTAACTGAAAAGAGCTGTTGACAAGTCAAATAAGAAATGAAAAGTTTCCACGGGTTTGGCAGTCTTTAGGTAACATTCGTGACTTGAGAGGAGTTTCAGAGGATTGATAGACTTGAAATTTCGGTAAGGTGAGGAGTGAATGAAATTGTGAAAGCCAAGTCAGTAAGTATGGACATCTCTTTCAGAAAGCTTGACAGTTAAAAAATATGTATCACTTTAGCTGCTGGATGGAGAATGGATTGTAGCATTACTAGGTTTTTAGAAGGATGACCAGTTCGGAGGTTGTTTTAATAGACTAAGTGAGACATGTCTTGGGCTAGGGTAATAGCAGCAGAGATGGAGCGAAAAAGATGTATTTGAAATATCTTAGATAGGGCTTGTTAATGAATTGTTTGTGCGGAGATGGAGAAGGAAGGGTAGGAGTCCAGGGTGAATCCCAGGTGTTTTAGCTTGGACCACTGAGTCGGTAGGTCTACCACCATTGAGAAGAAATACATGTGAGAAGGAACCAGATAGAGAGGAAAAATCCAGAGTTGCATTTTGGAAATTTTAAGTTTGAGATGTCTTGGAAACTCAGATGTAAATATCAAATAGACTTTTAGATGTGTGAATCACAGGTTGCCCATATGGTAATTTCTATGACTTTTAAATATTAATTACAAGATTTCCAGGTTTGTTTATTAGAAAATGTCCATAGTTTGGGATGCTGGCCACTTGATCTTCTGGTGAAATTGAGATGATCTATTTCCCTATTTAATGGAATGGGTGTGTACACCAGATGGTATATGTATGAGGGAGATCACAAAATATTTTGGGACGAGTGAGTGAATAAGGTCAGAGTTAGTTGGCAGTTTTCTGCATTTAGACTATAAGTTAAGAACTCCAAGACCTGAGATCCATATCTTTGTCCACAGCATTTAGGTAGTCAGTGCTTGGTTTAAATACTTATTAAATGAAATAATGAAGCAAAGCTATTAAATTGATTTAAAGAAAGACACCATTTTATGTCATGCAGTAATTCACAATTTTATGACTTAAAACCGAGTAATGTTTACATACAGCCCCAAACTTAGCATTTTGTTGATAGAGAAACCAAAACAGGTAGGTTATATTTTTGTGCAAGTCATTTATAGCTCAGTATCTTCTCAATTGGTTATTGATTCTTCCTCTATAATATTAAACTGAAGGTGTGTATTACCACTGCTAGAAAATAAGGTGCTAATAAGTGCAAAGTAGAAATATTTGTAATTGAAAGCCTTACCAAGATACTGATTTAGGTCCTGGGCAAGTAGGCCAGTGTTGAACATAGGTTTTTCTAAGAACCTTTAAAGCAGAGGATCTTTATTTCTTAACTTCTTCTGATATAAAAAAGCTTCATTGATCTTCTTTGGGGTCTCCCTTTTAGCACTGGTGCTCTGTTTTTAAGGTAGTTTTTATTGGAGAACATTTGTTTTATGAATGAGTACTGAGAAACATATGAAGTGAACTTCTAATCACTCAACACATTTGTGTCAGAGTTAGGTTTATAATTTGGAGTCATTACTCAAAGTTATAATCTGTAGTTAGCATTTTGAGGAATTATGGAATATCAGGAACTGATTAGACTCTGTCTACTCTTTTTTGCCTCTCTGTTGGAAATTCTGGATATATTTCAGTCCCCTACTACACAAGCTATGTACACACATTTTTGAAAACTTTTTTTTTTAACTGTAGCCACATTAGTGTAGCACTGCCTTTCTGATCATTATTTCCCAACTCGAGGGAAGAAAATGGGGCACAATAAGTGAGACTTGGATATAAAATCAACTGGGCAAATTCATCTCTCACTTTAGTGATTTTATTCTCCTGCTAACACCTCCAGAAAAACTGAAATTAGGCAATATGTCGTCTTCTTAAGTAGTTTTCTGCATACATTTATGCTTCCAGTGAATGAACCAGCCTAACTTTGAATCCAAAGTAGGAATAAAATAGCAAATGTAACAATGAAATGCTTTTAAGGTGCATTTAATTTTCACAGTCATATTTCCTTCATGGGAAATTTCTGTCATTCATGTAGGAAAAGTAAAAGTAACCCAGTTTTTCCCTAGATATCAGAGACCCAGGCACTGATTTTGATATTTCCTATATTTTGATATTCTGTTTTTAATTTGGACCACCTGGATGACCTTACATATAACATATTTTAATATTTTGAGAACTGCTTTTTTTTTTTTAAGATCTAGAAAAGTAGCTTTTCCTGTGGAATAGGAATGACTATTTTAGGATATAATACTTGCTATGAGTCATGAGTGAGTCTCAGTTTTCATGGTTTTCTAAAATAAACTCATTTAAAGACTATGCAATGAGAAATGTCATATTCTTAACTACCCTATTTCTTTTATAATGGCCTTATTATTTTTGTAAAAGCTTATAAACTTACTGTTAAAATCAAGACAAAAGAGAATCTTATGAAGACTGAGGAAAGTTCTCTTAAAATTTTGAGCATCTTCCGATATTTTCCCATTAGTGGGACTATGTAACATAGGCTGTTCTCTGTAACCCATTGTTTTTAGTTTAATAGAATATTATAAGTAGCATATTTTCTGAAAGAAAAAAATTAAAATCAATTTAGAATTGTTTCTGAATAAAGTTTTTGTTTCTGGAAATACTGAATCAAATCATCTTAAACCTTGATTATAAAAATTCCTTATATTAAAAGGAGAGGAAATATCTAAGAGTACTAGTATTTAATTTTAGGGAGGTTACACATGTATCTCTTAGAAAATCCAATTAAAAGAATCCATCATCTTCTCAGAAAATATCACATACAATATTTTGTATATAATTTCAGAGTTCTTGGATTCCCCACCACCACCCTGAAACCCATCTGTGGTCTGATGGTGGAGGAAAGTCGGGTGTTTGTAGACCTTAGGCCCTGCTCTAGAGACTTGAACAATCTTGTTAAAATAGGTAATTCTTTTTCTTAAGCAAGTATTTCTTAGAAGTTACAGGTAAGAGTGCTGTTAAATGGAACCTTATAGCAGCTGTCAAAACTGAAAATAGTTATTCCATCTATAAAGATCTGCTTAATACTTCTTGTTCCCCAAAAGTCCCAAATAAGAAACAAAGATGCTTCTGAAAAACTGTTTTATTTAGTGAATAGCAGATTTTATATTCAAATTGAATTAAGCAGATGACACAGATATTCCATTTATTCTCCTAGAAGACTTTATTTTTCAGTATTCTGCTTCCTAAAGTCCAAGATTCTGCGTTCCAAGGAATCCATATAACATGTTCCATTAGCTCATCTTCATTCCTTATTGTTCTTTTCTACTTTATCAATAGCGGTTTTTGAATACAAAAGATAACATAGTTAAGTTTTTTGAAATAAAAATTGAACAACGTATTTTGACCCTTCTATAGTGCAATGGTTGTGGATGTATTCACATTTGAATAGTAATTGAGTAAAGCATGGGAATATTTATGCTCCTCAAAGTTTTAGATAGTATTCTAGGGTTTATCTTAAAATAATATACATTTGTATATTAGAATTCATTATCAAACTGGTAGGGTTCAGGTATTCAAATTTTCTAAAATGTGATGTCTACAGTTTTTCCCACCTTTTCCAATTTTAATGAAGGCATACATCCTTAACTAAGTTATATTTAGTTACAATGCTGTGAATCATTTGCTAATAAATGTTTCTGTTACTTTATAATAGCTTGATCCTCTAAAGTTTCAAATAAAAGCTGATTTTAGACTCTTAGTTATTAATGTTCTAGGGGTATTGCCAAAAAAAGCTACATGTCCTATATTCTGTGCCAGTTTCTTAAATTAGAATCTTGGATTGCATCCTGATCTTGTCACTGTAGTGGTATTGCTGGGTTGCTATGATACGGTGCTTGTTCTATAATTTGTGGCATGAATCCTATATGAGATCCTACTTTAGATTTCAAATATGTGAGCAGCAGGAATTGGGAATATGATACCTTTTTCCTTTAAGGAAAATTATACCTATAAAACTGTTATTTCTCTTGCAAATTGTGATAACCTGGTACTTCAAACTATTTATTCTTAGGTGTAAAATAGAGGATTAATAATTAACAACTTGAAATAATTTGGTTATCCCTAAGTAGTTTAGTTTATCACGTTGACTTTTATGAAAATGGAGAAAAAGAGGAAGGCTTTATGATAATATATTGAAATGTCAGTGTTCTTCTACTTGGTATTTGAGGTCTTGATGGAAATGAATATAGACTAGAGTTTCTGTTAAGATGGATTTGAGACTGTACCAACAAAACTACATTACAAGAGAAAACTCCAATTATCTTACTCTACTGAACTTATTTTTTTTAATTCAATGAACTGTTCTTAAAACCAACCCTATATAGCCATTTGATAAAATATTATTATTACCTTTTTCTCATTTTATGTGGTGGTTTTTGGATTTTCATTTACATATTGCACGAACATTTCTATCAATCTGATTTAGTATTATAAATTGATATAGACAGCATAAAAACAAAACAAGGGTATCACAGGCATGTGTTGTGTACACATTTGTGGTAGAATGAAGTTTATATGATTGTTGATTGGTGGCATTTGACCTTTAAACCACAATTGATCTTTAGAACTTCTACTATCTTTCAATAATGTCATGGGTATTTGATATGAAGTATTTCAGAGACCAGGACTGCATTATTTTTTCAACAGCTTTATTGAGATATAATTCACATATTATACAATTCACCCATTTAAAGTATATAGTTAACTGGCTTTTCATGTATTCAGAGATATGTGCAACCATCACTACAGTCGATTTTTGAACATTTTCATCATCTCAAAAAGAAATGCTGTACTCTTTAACTATTACACTCCCTGCCCCCTCATCTCCTTATCCTATCCTTCCTTTGTCCTAAGCAACCACTAGTCTACTTTCTGTCTCTATAGATTTCCCTATTCTGGACATTTTATATGAATGGAATCATATATGATCTTTTATAACTGGCTTCTTTTCACTTGGCATAATGTTTTCAAGGTTCTGCTGACTTTAAATAAATAGCCAATTATTTCTCCAGCAAAAATGAGTTTATTTAGGATCAGAAAAGTATTGCAATTTGGGGTCTGCAACCATGGCAAGTCATGTGCAAATCCCCAGCAGCAAAGTGAGGAGAAACTCTCATAGAGGGGAAGAGGAAATTGGGAGCACTGTTATAAAGGAAAAGTTCATCGGAGGAGACTGGGGGAGTTCAAAGTGTAGTGACTTTTCATTGGCTCCGTTGTGGCAGTCTCACATTGGCTGAGCTTTCCAGTCAGGAAGAGGAAGTCTTTATTCTTTCTGTTGGGCTCTGCTCTGGAGGTAGAGCATGAGAGCTTACCCTTTTGGCCTCCTAACTCCATTTTGATGAGGTTTCTGTTGATTAATTTCCACAGTTTGTCCATGTTGTAGCACGTGTTAGTACTTCAGTTCCTTTTATGGCTGAATAATATTCCATTTTGTGGCCTTGCACCACATTTTATTTGTCTATTCATCAGTTGATGAACATTTGGGTGTCCACCTTTTGGTTACTATGAATGATGTTGCAATAAACATTTGTGTACAAGTGTTTATATGGACATATGTTTTCATTTCTCTTGGGTATATACCTAAGAGTGGAATTGTTGGGTCATATGGTAATTCAGTGTTGAATTGCTTGAGGAACTGCTACACTGTTTTCCACCGTGGCCACATCATTTTACATTCCCACCGCCAGTTGGAGGGTTCTCATCTCTTCACATTCTCACCAATACTTGTTATTCTGACTTTTTGATTAGAGCCATCTTAATGGATGTGAAGTGGTATCTTTTTGTGGTTATGATTTGCTTTTCTAATGACTAATGATATCGAGCATCTTCTAACGTGTTTATTGGCCATTTGGTATATCTTTCTTGGAGAAATGGCTCTTCAGATTCTTTGCTCATTTTTTATCATTGAGTTGTAAGAATTCTTTATACCTTCTTGATACAAGTCCCTTTCTCTTTTCACTTTCTTAATAGTGTCCTTTGAATTACAAATGTTTTTAGTTTTGATAAAAAGTCCCAGTTATCTTTTTTTCTTACTGCTCAAACTTTTGGTGTTATATCTAAGAATCCTTTTCCAAATCTAGGTCATGAAGATTTACCCTTATGTTTTCTTCTGAGAATTTTATAGTTTAGCCCTCACATGTAGGTCTTTGACCCATTTTGAGTTAATTTTTGTATGGGATGTGATGTAAGAGTTGAGATTCATTCTTTTGCCTGTGGCTATTCATTTGTCCCAGCACCATTTGCTGAAAAGACTATGCTTTCCCCATTAAATAGTCTTGGTACCCTTACTGGAAATCATGGTTTTATTTCTGGATTCTCAGTCCTATTCAATTGATCTGTGTGTCTGTTCTTTTTTTTAGTACCACTGTCTTGATTACTGTTGCTTTGTAGTTTTGAAATGGGGAGATAGGAGTCTTCCTACTTTGTTCTTTTTCAAGATTTTTTTGGCTGTTCTGGGTCACTTGCAGTTGCAAAGGTTAGGTTATTGATTTGATATCTTTGTTCTTTCTTATATAGGCATTTATAGCTATAAATTTCCCTCTAAATACTGCTTTAGCTACATCCCATATGTTTTGGTATGTTGTGTCTTCATTTTCATTTGTCTCAAAGTATTTTCTGATTTTCCTTTTGATTTCTGCTTTGATCCATTACTTAGGAATCTGTTGTTTAATATCACATATTTGTGAGTTTCCTCAATTTTTTTCTGTTATTAATTTATAATTTTATTCCCTTGTGGTCAGAGAACATATTTTGTATTATTTCCATGTTTTTAAATTTTGAAGGGTTTGTTTTATGACCTGGCATATGGTCTGTCCTAGAGAATGTTCCACGTGCACTTGAGAATATATTTTCTCCTGTTGTTGGATGGCATTTTCTATAATAAGTATAAATTCTGTAGTGTTCTATAGAAGTCTGTTAGGTCTAGTTGGTTTATAATATTCAAGTCTTTTATTTGCTTGTCGATCTTCTGCCTAGTTGTTCTGTCCATTATTGAAAGTGAGAAATGATGTCTCCAACTACTATTGTTGAATTGTTTATTTCTGTCTTCATTTTTGTTAGTTTTTGCTTCATATATTTTGGTACTGTGTTAGTGGGTGCACATATCTTTATAATTGTTACATCTTCCTGATGAAATGACCCTTTTATCATTATAGAATGACCCTCTTTTTCTCTAATAAAAATTTTTTTTTTGTTTTAAAATCTGTTTATCTGATATTAGTATAGCCACCCCAGCTCACTTGTTGTTGTTTGCATGATATATCACTTTACATCCTTTTGCTTTCAATCTGTTTGTATCTTTGAATCTAAAGTTTATCTTTTGGAGACAGCATATAGTTAGGTCATTTTTTAAAATCCACTCTGATAATCTCTGCCTTTTTATTGAATTGTTTAGTCCATTCATATTTATCATTGTTGATATAGTTGGATTTATGGCTGCCATTTTACTTTTTTTTCTATGTGTCTCATGTCTTTTTTTTTTTCCACAAGGGAATATTTGCCCTAAGCTAATATCTGTTGCCAATCTTCCTCCTTTTTCCTCCCCCAAAGCCCCAGTACATAGTTGTGTATAGTTGTAAATTCTTCTAGTTCTTGTATGTGAGTTGCCATCACCACATGGCTACTGACAGATGAGCAGTGTGGTCCCGTGCCTGGGAACCGAACCCGGGCTGCCGAAGCAGAGCACGCTGAACTTTAACTGCTAGGCCATCCGAGCTGGCTCTTGGCTCATGTCTTTTTGTTCTGTAGTTTTCTTTTATTGCTTTTTTAGTATTAAGTGAATATTTTCCAGTGCAACATTTAAGTTGTTGAGTGCTTTTTTTCTGCTACATCCTTTTGAGTTTTTTAGTGGTTGCTTTTGGGCTTACCATATATGTGTTAACTTTTTACAGTCAGCTTCAGATTTATACTAGCTTAGTTCCAATGAGATATGGATGCATTATTTCTGTGTTCCTCTGTTTCCTTTTCCCCCTTTTTGTGGTGTTATTGTTGTACAAATACATTTATTAATGTTACAAACACACCAATACATTCTTATAATTATTGCTTTACTGTCAGTAGTTATTTCTTTAGCTCAGTACAGCTTTGCTCCCACTCACCTCCTTTGTGCTGTTATTGGTAAATATATTACAAATATATTAATTTCTATATGGTAATGTCAACAATACATATATATATTACTTTATATGGTGATTTTTGTTTAAATCAGTTGAGAGAAGAAAGAAAAATATGCCTTTATACTATCTTTTTATCGTTACGTAATTACCTTTACTGGTGCTCTTTGTTTTTTTGTATGGATTTGAGTTACTTTCTGTAGTCACTTGCTTTCAGCCTGAAGGAATTCCTTTAGTGTTTCTTGTAAGGCAGCCTGGTTAGCAATAAATTCTCTCAATTTTTGTTTATCTGGAAATGACTTTATTTTGCCTTTTGAAATTTTGCATTTTTGAAAGATAGTTTTGCTGGATATAGGATTTTTGGTTGACAGTTTTTTTCTTTGAGCAGTTTGAATATGTTATTCTGCTGTTTTCTGGCCTCTATTGTTTCTTCTGAGAAGTCAACTTTTAATCTTATCCCTTGTAAGTGACTAGAAGTTTTTCTCTTGCTGCTTTCAAGATTGTCTCCTTGTTCTTTACTTTCAGCACTTTTACTATGATGCATCTGTTTGTGGATCTCCTTGCATTTTTTCTCGTTAGTATTTGTTGAGCTTCTTGGATGTGTAGGTTAGTGTTATTCAATAAATTTGGGAAGTTTTCAGTCATTATTTCTTGAAATATTTTTTCTGCTTCATTCTCTCTTCTCCTTTTGGTACTCCCATTGTATGTATTTGGTAAACTTTATGGTGTCCTACAGGTGTCCAAAGCTCTGTTCATTTATCTTCATCTTTTTTTTCTCTCTCTCCTTCAGATTTCATAATCTCTATCGATTTGTCTTCAAAGTTCCCGAATTCTTTCTTCTGCCAGTTCACATCTACTGTTGAGTTCTTCTAGTGAATTTTTCATTTTATCATACTTTTCAATACAGAATTTTCATTTGTTTCTCTCTTTTTTTTTGAAATTCTGTCTTTTTATTGATATCTTCTATTTGATGTGACACTGTCACATCTTTACTTCTTTAGTCATGGTTTTCTTTAGTTTGAATATACTTATAGTGGCTACTTTGAAGTCATTTTCTGTTAAATCCAACATCCGGTTGCTCTCACAGGCAGTTTCTGTTGCCCCTTTTTTTCCCTTAGCGTATGAGTCATATTTTACTCATAATTTTTTGTGTGTGTGTATCTCATAATTTTTTTGTTGTAAATGGGACATTTAGATAGTATATTGTAGCAACTCTGGTTACCCCTTGGGGCTTGTTACTGTTATTTGTTTATTTGTTTAATGACTGGATGAAGTTTCCCCCCACCACAGCGTTAGCCTCTGATGTTGCTCCTCAGGGAGGCACAGCTTTGGGTATGCCAGTAGTCACCCTGAGATGATGGTGGTTTTGGCAGAACTCTCTTTGTCTTTTCCTGCCCACACTCCCAACTTTAAATTCCAGTGACTTCCAGCTGATTGCTTAATTGTTTTCAACAATGCCCTGGGGCATAAATTGTCCTACAGACTAATCCCATCAAATTCAAGCTCCTTTGAAGGAATAGTTACTGAGGTCAGTGTGTGATGTTTGTTCTGACACCAGGAGGGCTCCTCCAAGCTGTTTTTTTACCTGGTGTTCTCCTGCAACTAGCTGGCTAGTGCGTATATCCTCATTGAATCTGCTGATTTCCCCATTGTTTCTGAACCACAGCCTGCACTGTTTTTGAAAGCAGTCTTGTTTGAACTTTTCCCTGCTCTGTTGCAAATGAAGTCAGTTCCTTTGGGAGGAGATATAACAGCTGTTTTATGGTTTCTTCCCCCAGGCAACATCTCTGATCCAGGGCTCTGGACCTGGGGGTGGGGACATTGGCATGCTTTTCTCTGAGTAACGCCCCACTTTAGGAGCTGAGCATGCAATGGAGCAGGGGCAGTAGCTTCAGATCTTTTTGGCTTACCTCTTCCAAGGTGGAACCACTGCCTTACCAGCCAGGACTAAAGTAATTGGGGCCCCAGTATTCTCAGTGGTGCTGCATCAAAGCTAGAACCTCTGTTCCAGGAGTGGAGTTTGGGCAGAAAAAGGGAGCCCGTCTTCTTTCTACTGCACTGGCCTGGAAGCTAGCCTCAGTAACAAGTAACTGTGGGCAGGATGAGAAATGCCTACATCTTGTTCCTCACCTGAAGAAAGCTGTCTGCCCAGGATCTGGAGGAAGAGGGATCCCTGTGTTCTTGGCTGCGTCTCTCTGTCTGGAGTGGAGTTTCTGCCTAGCTGAGCTGGGAGGAAAGAGGGCGGTAGCTGTCTTGGTTCAAATACCACTGACTCTTGTTTTTCTTAGCAAATTTTCATAGGTTTCTTTGGATAGATGTTTCCTCATTTGCTCTTTGCCTTAGGACCATTTCCAGAGGCTTTAAAAAGTTGTTTTAAAAATATTTTTCATCAGTTTTGTTGGGGAGCAGATCTGTGGAGCTTTTTACCCTAGAAATTGATCTTCTTGTGGACTAAAATTTTAGCTTCTTCTGTAGTAATCATTAGTACCTTACTCTTATCTAGGAATTCATAGCTTTTAGATATATAATCATGCTAATAAATTTGAAAACTTAGAAGAATTGGGAAAATCTCTTGAAATAAACAGCTTTCTGAAACTGACACAAGAAGAAACAAAAATCTGAATAAGTCATATCTATTTAATTGAATCCTAATTGAAAACCCTGACAATGACATTACAAGAAATGAAAATTATAGACCAATATGCCTTATGAACATAGATGCAAAAATCTTATACAAAATATTAACAAATTGAATTTAGCAACATATAAATAGATGATACATCATGATCATGTGTGATTTATACCAGAAATCCAAGGCTGCTTTTACGTTCAAAAATGATTTGCCACGTAAATAGAATAAAAGAGAATAGTCATATCATCATTTCAACATAAATAGAAAAATAGAAGAATTCTCTCTACAGTTCATTTCTCTCTAGTACTTTTCCATGCAAGTTCTAGCCACCTCAGCAGCCCTGATCTCTCTTCTCTGTTTAGCTCAGTAAGGCTGCTTGCTGTTTTGAGGCTTCTCCCTACGCTACAATCTGAAAAGTGCTAACAGAGAGCTGGTGGAGTTGTGGGGCTCACTGTTTTCCTTCTCTCCAAGATCACAATCTCATATTCCTTGTTTTCCAGCATTTCAAAACAGTTACTTCATGTATTTTGTCCAGTTTTTAGTAGTTTACAGTGGGAGGGCTAGTCTGCTAGAAGCAGAAGTCTTGCCCACATTTTTTGTCATCTTTATCCAGTGGGTATGAAATGATATGTGGCATTTCATACATGAATTTATATATATAGTTTATACATGTTTACATTTTTCTATTTACTAGTGTGGTGGAATGTGTTTTCATATGTTTTTTGGTCATTTATGTTTCATGTGGCCTTCTATAGATTTATTTGCCTTTTTCTTATTGATTTATGGATGTTCTTTTGTGCATTCTGGATATCAATCAGAGTTGGTTATAAAACTCTAAATGTTTTACAGTTCTATTCACATTTGGTTTTTTAGTTCTCTTGGAATTAAGTTTTCTAAGTGGTGTGAGGGAGAGATCTAATTTCTTTTCATATGAATAGCCAGTGGTCCTAGCATAATATATTGAATTTTAAAAATTCCCTCCTGACTTTTTTTAAAAAACACCAGCTCTATTATATATTAACCTTCTGTATAAGTACCATGGTGTGTTTCTACATGCCTTATTTTTCTTCCAATGGTCTTTTTGTCTGTTCCTGTACAAAACCTTGAGTTTTAATTACTATGTATGGTAAGATGACTCTTCTTTTCTTCGTCATCTTAAAAATCATCTTGGCTATTCTTGGCTCTTTATTTTTCCAGATGAATTTTAAGAGCAATTCTTCAAGTTGCAACAAAACACCCTGTGTTGCAATCGGAATTGTATTTTCTGTGTAGATTTACTGGGGAGAACGTTGAGTCTTCTCATCCATAAATATGGTATATATCTGTTATTTATGTCTATCATATATTTAATAGAAAGTTTTATAATTTTCTTTATAAAAGTTTTGCTTGTCTTTTGTTAGACCTCTCAAAACCCAGTCACCATATTTTGAAGAAGCTCAGGCCACATGGAAAGGTCACATGTGGGGGTTCTGGCACTAGCCACCGGCCCAGCTAATCCTTCAGCCAAAAGCCAGAATCAACTGCCAGACATATGAGTGATTTAGCCTTCACAGGATTCCAGCCTCTAGCTTTCTAGTTTTCTCGCTGAGGCCTTAGACATTATGGAGCAGTGTCCCTGCTGTGTCCTGCCTGAATCTCTGACCCAAAGAAACTCTGATAGATAATAATTAATTGTTGTTTTAAGCCACTAGATTTGGGATAAATTGTTACTAAGCAATAGAAAATTAATACTCCAAACATCATTCTGATTATGATTTGTCTTCTCCTGTAGGTCTGCCCAAGGAACACATATTAGAATGTTCTAATATAACACATATTATACACAGAATAATTTCTCATCCTAAATTAATAAATTGGCATTTGTTACTGTGTCATGAGCTTCTTTATATTTGTATGTGTTTGGAAAAAGAAACTATGTATCTGAATGTATAAGGCAGAGGAATAGACTCAGACATTGAAAATTCATCATGAACATAGTGCTTCTTGGGAAACTTAAAGATTTCTTGTTTTAGTGGTAGTCTCCATAAATAGGTTTCATAAACTGACACCAAAGAATACAAATGCTGGTTGTAAAACTTTCCTACAGCATTTTCCTAAAGATTCTAATTTGCTTCAAAAAATTCTTACAAAGTTTGCTACCATCAAATGGATCAATGTAATCAGCCAGACTATATACGCAACTACATAGATATTATTTTTCTCAAATAGTTTATTCTGTGAACCTTGAGAGCTCTTCTGACTCTGGATCTTTTCAGGAAGAATCAATCTTAGGAGTCACATAACCTTACTTTTATGACCTAGATTTGGAAGTCACATAGCATCATTTCTGTAATACTAACTCTGTTCCCTAGAAGCAAGTCATTAAGTCCAGTCCACATTCACAGGAGGAAAAATAAACTCCATCTTTTGATGAGAGGAGCATCAAATAATTGTGGACAAATTTTAAAACTACTGTACTTGAGGGGCTTGCCCCGTGGCCGAGTGGTTAAGATCATGCACTCCACTTCGGCGGCCCAGGATTCGCTGGTTTGGGTCCTGGGCACGGACCTATACACTGCTCATCAGGCCATTTTGTGGCAGCTAGAATGACTTACAACTAGCGTATACAACTATGTACTGGGGCTTTGGAAAGGAGAAAAAACCAAAAACAAAACAAAACTACTATACTTGATAAGCATGGAATTAGAACAAGGGAAGTTTTGTGAGTATTTAATGGTATTAGGTTAAAATAATCGTCCCTGGTGGTCTAGTGGTTAAGATTTGGGGCTCTCACTGTCGTGGCCCAGGTTCATTTCCTGGTCAGGGAACCACACCACCCATCTGTCACTTGTCATACTCCGGCAGCTGCATGTTGCTGAAAGCTATGCTGCTGGTATTTGAAATACCAGCAGGGTCACCCATGGTGGACAGGTTTCAGCAGAGCTTCCAGACTAAGACAGACTAGGATGAAGGACCTGGCCACTCACTTCCAAAAAAATTGGCCATGAAACCCCTATAAATAGCAGTGGAGCATTGTCTGATATACCACTGGAAGGTGAGAGGGTGTTGCAAAAAGACCGGGCAGGGTTCCCCTCTGCTGTACACAGGGTCACTAGGAGTCAGAATCGACTCCACAGTACTAACAACTAAATTAGGCTAAAATATCCTGATCTCACAACAGGCGATATAGTCATGTTCAATGGTCCTGGCAGACTTGAAATCCTTTGGCTAGAGTTTTTTCTCATTGGTTAGTGTTTGGATGGGCACTGTCTTTATCTGCTTCTGAAGAGAGTGAAGAGTAATGATGGGAAAGTGCATTCCAACCAGCATTTATGCAAACGGGCCATTCAGGGAACCTTAAGTGTCAGTATGAATGGAACATGAGGTACAGACGGGAGAGTGATGGGAAATGAAGTGGAAAGGTAGTGCCCCTCCGTTTCTCCTCTTCTCCTTTCACCCTCAACTTTCGTCATCTTTTTGTTACGTTTTTAATGTTGGTAACATTTTCTATAGCCATAATTAAGTTTTCTGTAATATGCACGTTAATTCTAATAGTTGAAAGTCAGTGAATAAGGTTTATATTGTGTGAGACTGTATAGGCTTCAGAGCCACATAATATAACATTTCCTTTCTTACATAATGTTTTTAGTATTTCCTGGAGTTTCTAATTGTGTCTCTTTTTCTTTTCTTGTACTCTCATTTTTTTCCTCCAGATCTCCATGCAATGAGATATTCTGTTGATTTCTTCTCTAGAGACCGCTCTCATGGGGCCTTTTTCCTCCTACTCTAAATGGCCCAGTTGCTTCTCTAGGCCTTTACTGCTTTCCTAGGTCAATTCCCCTGTTTGTGGATTCCATTCTTTTCTCTTTTTCCCTTATTGCTACTTCATATTCTCAGGTAATTTTCCTAAGAAACATTGTGAGGGTGCTAAGTTTTCCAAGTATTTGCATGTCTGAAAAAGCCCTTATTGAACTCTTATACTTTATTGATAGTTGGCTGGTTACAGAGTTCCAGATTGGCATAAGAATTCTAATGGCATAGCCCCATTATCTTCTGGCATCACTCTTGCTGATAAGAAATCTGATAGATATCTGCCTCTGGTTTTTTTGTGAATGACCATTTTTTTTTTAATCTGAAAGTTTTTAGTCTTTTCTCCTGGACATCTGAAATTTCACAGTGATATGCTATATTGTCCCTTTCTTTGGGGTCATTTTTTTTTTTCTATTTATTTAGTTTTCTTTCATGTTATAGGCTTTGCTTGAATGTCTGGTAATCCTTTATTTTCTATTAGTATGTATGAGTGAAAAAAAATCACTTCAGAAGTTGGATGGGGTTTATTGACTGTCTGAACTAGTTAAAGACCAGAAAGTATGAATCTTTCTCTGGGACTATTCAGTTTCTTTAGGGAAGAACCTTCCTTTTTTTTTTTTTTTGTCTTTTTGCCTAGAGCATGAATGCTTGACTGTCTTTTGGAGTAGGCTGGTGGACTGTTCAGCACATACAGATTTATATAATCCCCCTATTTTCAGCTCAAGTCTTAATCCCATCCTTTATTTCACTAGGCATTTCTAATCTGAAGTTCTGTAGGAACCTTATCTGCAATTCCCTCTCTGTTTATTCTCAGATGTGGCTTCCTCTGTTTTGGTTTTGTCACTTAACACTTCTTCATGTACTTTGAGTTTTCCAGAAATTGGTTGAAGTCTCTTGCCTAAGGGCATGTCTCTTTGCTATTGTGGGTTAATATCTTTTTCTTTTGGTTTACTCTTATTTTTGAGTGAAGGGGAGTAGATTTGCCATTTTTAACTAATTTGCATCGTGAATCTTTAAATGGGTAAGGATTTAGAATATAGCTATTAAAGGAACAGTTGATATTTCAAAGATAGTAGTCTTATACTTGTGCTTGCATTCTAGGTGATTTGAATCCCAGTTTCATTACAGATTTTCTTTGTGATCTTAGGCATGATATGTAGCGTGGAATCTTATAGTACTTTATATATTGTAGAGCAATGGCTTTCAGACTTTTTTGACTGCAAACTGTAGTAAGGAACACATTTTACTTTACAACTCAGTATTCATATACAGTTTTATGAAATACTCACATGCAACTTGCTATATTTTGTATATCTTTTAAAATTCTGGTTGTGACCCACTAAAATGATCTTACTTCTCATCAATGAGTTGCAACCCACACTTTGAAAAACAGTTCTCTAGAGCAATATTTCTTAAAATGTGAGCCAGATACATCTTGAAGTTGGGTACTGAAAACAATATAAGAATTTAGAGATAAGTAGGGAAGACCTGGCAAGGCTTTTGTGAGTTTTAAAAGTTGTGTTAATAATTCTCCAGGGCGCTGGCCCCATGGCCAAGTGGTTAAGTTTGCACTCTCCGCTTTGGTGGCCCAGGGTTTTGCCAGTTCAAATCCTAGGTGAGGACATGGCACTGCTCATCAAGCCATGCTGAGGTGGCGTCCCACATGCCACAACTAGAAGGGCCCACAACTAAAAATACACAACTATGTACTGGGGGGCTTTGGGAGAAAAAGGAAAAATAAAAAATCTTTAAAAGTAATAATAATAATAATAATTCTCCAAAGATGAAATGCCTCACTTCCCTAGAGTTGTCTTGATTCTGTCTCTGCTTAAGACCATGCAGGGATTTCTACAGTGGTGAGAGTTTTTTAGTGAGATCAAATATCAGTCATAATAAAATGGAAGACACTTAAGATATACTTAAAAAACTCATCTTCCTGTCAAATTTAAAATAATGATGTATTTTGGAAGGCAAGGCACATCTCTTTTTTGGACAATTCTTTGTGCAATTTTTCTTGTGTCTTTCATAATTTTCATGCAGAACTTTTTATTTTGTGGATTTAGTAATATTCTCTAGAAGAGCACTTTTATTAAATCCTTAGCTCTGATGTTATTGAAGAGATGAAAGTAAATTAGTATTTCAGGTCATTACATAATATTCTGAAGTTGTAATCAAGTTTCCTTGAGGCAATATAAAGACTTAAGGCATTTAAAATTGTTGAATATGATACACTATGACAGTAATTAGTGGTCTGAATTGCTCCCAGGTAAATATTTAGGGAGGTCAAAATATACCAATAGGTTTATCTATGGGGCCTAGGTTTTTCTCTTCATTTAAATGGCAATCACTAAGATCTTAAATACTCATCTTTTATTTGCTCCTGATTCATTTACACATTTTAGAAGAAGTTAATATCTGTTTGAATATATAACATGTCATCATTTCAAGACAACCTGGTTTAAACTGCTTTAACAAAAATTTGGGGTCCCTTGTGTGGTAATTAATTTCAAGGTGACTAAACAAATACTGTGTAGTACTTGGAGCATGATGCAAAACAGTTACTCTGTCAGCATCCACCATTCCAGTTGCTGTATGATGTACAGTCGTGTGCTGCATAACGACATTTCGGTCAATGAAAGACTGCGTATACAATGCTGGTCCCATAAGATTAGTACCATATAGGCTAGGTTTGTAGTAGGCTATACCATCTAGGTTTGTGTAAGTGCACTCTATGATGTTCACACAATGATGAAATTGCCAAAGGATGCATTTCTCAGAACATACCCTTGTTGTTAAGTGACGTGCTTGTAATACTATAAGGTGTTCTGAATTTTTCCTGTGAACTTGTGTATTTCCAGAGAGGTTTTTATTTTTAAACCTCTGAGTGAAATTCTAATAGAAAACAGTGGTTATTGTTGCAGGGAGAATCCCAGGGGAAGAAGCTATCACCGTAAGAATCAGAATGAACGTTATTCACATTGAAAATGGCAAATGGATAATCAATATTAGCCCAGTAAAAAAAGCCAAGTAAAAACCATATGTGACATTACTGCCTAAATATAAGACATTGCCAGAATGAAACATCTTTGGTGTATGACAGACTTCGTTTGCAAGCATTCTTGTAATGGGGAAGCTGAAGTATAAGGTGGCCAGTGTAGATATTGTCAGTGCTTTTTACATTTAACTAACAGAATCATTATGCATTCTTTTTCTTACAAATTATTTGCTATTCATAATTATGAAATATAACCTCAATATAGTCTGATCCTTTTTGAGCCTATTGAAGTATATTTTCTACTTTTCCTTTTCTTTTCCTTTTTTTTGAGAAAATTCAGTGTAACTGATGTTTCAGAAAGGTGTCTAAGAGTTGGGACGTATTAAACAGCTACAAGTGCAAAATGCTTCATAATTTTTTCAATGATGAAAACTATGATCATCTTTTCTTACTAAGCTAACCATTATAAAAATTTTTTTGACCTATATAAAACTATTGTGTGTCTTGAACCTAGAAGTAAGCTAACCAATAGTAGATGACAGTAACTTCCTCTCTTCTCTCATTTAATGTTTTACAGCCTGGTGTACTCTTCCACTGCTGTTTTACCCTAGTTGCCAAGAACCTCAGCACAAAAAAAGTGCTTAAATATAGCAGTCAGATACCTTGTAATATATATAATGTCCCTGCTTTTAATTAATTCTGATTTTATTTTTAATTGTTTATATTTAATCTTGTAAGCACTCTCAGATTTTTTTTGATTCCAAATTATGTAGGGAATAGGCCATATATATATGGTCAACGGCAATACCTTTTGCATTTGTTTATTCCTGATAGTATTATCGTTATATGTTTTGTATCTTGCCTTCCCACCTCCTTCTAATCTCTTAAAGTCAGGAAATCAAGTCTAACTTTCAGAACTAATCTCGAAGAATTGTTTTGAAAGTTAAATAAATTAGCATATATGAAACACTTAGAATTGTATTTGGTATGAAGGAAGCACTAATGTTAGCAGTATTATATTTTACTATATAGCACAGCAGACTGCTCAGTAGAACATATACTTACAGGAAGGGTTAGGTAGGGAAAGATTTTTCTATTCCCTAATACCTAAAAATAATTGAGGATTGGAAACTTCTGTTTTAACTCAGAGCCAAAGGAGTTGAAATGTTAACTGTTTTCTAGGTATTTCTAGTGTTTGGGAAGATCCAGGTGTGACCTCTCCTACCCAAGCGTTAGGTAATGTTGGGATATAGTTCTGGAGGAGAAAAACTAATTCAAATAAATCTTTAGGCTAACAAATGGGTTACTAAATGGAGAAGCTATGAAAAACATTAACTTCTTTCTGGAGAAGACTCAAGCGTTAGGTGCCCGGAAAAAGAAGCTTCCTTTTTGATATGTAACATGTTCTTGAATCTACTACTTGCCAATCCTAAAAATCGTTTTGTCTCTTCTAATATGTTAGCCATAGGCTATTAGCCTGTGGTGTAAGAGAAAAATGCCTTCCATTTGTATTCAACTTTGAAATATAAGCACTTAACTTCATGATCATTATTTCATTTAATCCATTTAAATCTACCGTTAAGGTAGGTTGCTGATAAAAATGGTCATTGTTATGAATTCTTAAGCATAGACATGATGTATTAATTTTCTATTTATGCCACTTTTGCTACCCAGCACCAATTTTGAACTTTTCCTTGTTTTATAGCTTTTTTCAGTGCATAATTTTTATTCTTCAAATTTAGCGTTTTTTATAGCATCAAATACGTAATTGCCCAGTCCTTATATACTCTATGCTAGATGTAAAAGAAATGAAAAAGAAACCCTGCTCAGTGAATGATACTTGTCTTTGAGGAACCTGAAATCTTTTGGTGGGTGATAAAAGCAACATTCGTTAAATGCAAGCCTGAAGGTAATGCATACTCGACTGCATGATTGAGGTTGTGAGTGTTACAGGTGTTCAGAGAAGGGAGGGATCACTGTGTCCTGACCTACGTAAGGGAAATTTTCTGGAGAATGTGAGACTGAAGTTCATTCTTAAAGGGGGAGTAGGATTTTGAAACCTAGAGGAGGAAATCTGGTAAGGTGTTCAGGTAGGGAAGAGTTTGAACACAGCCATGGCCTTTGAAGAACAGGAAAAGAGTGATTCCACATTGAGGAAGTGGTAGAGGGAGAAGGAGAGAATAGGATTGTCTATATAAGGGGACCACATATCAAAATGGGATATTATATGAATTTGTATTGCTTTTAAAACTCTCTGAGAACTGAGTTAGCTTCTAAAAGTGTGGCACCTATTTCCCCAAACCATATTATAATATTAGTTATATAGAGAGATATAATGTATATTATAATAAAGATATAAAGCTATATAATAAGGATATATATATCTTTATAAATAGACGAAGGTATTACTGAGCAATGAGAGAACTATGGGGATTTCCTGTATAGTGTGGGTTGAGAAGGATTCTTACAGCTCAAATAATTACCCCATCTCCACTGTATAATACATACCCAGTCTAATAAGTTTAGCATAATTAGGCAGCTTACAAAAAGCACTGGTGTGCATCTTCTAGTTTTTCAAACTAAATATCTGTATTAAGCAGACATCTATATATTAATTGAAATTAACTAAATACCACTATTAAGTGAGCATCATTTATTAATACAAATTAAATACATATTACCATTTTAACTTGAAAGGAGAAAACCCCTAGACGATTTAAGAGAAAACCCATTCAAGATACAACTAACCTCTCAGAGAACAAGCAGATTCTGCTTAGAATGACTAATGATCATTTTGGGATGAACAAGGATAGTGAATATATGACTGCTAAGGTTATATGCAGTATGTGTGCCAGATGGTACTTCATTCTAACCCCTAATAGAATGAGATTTAATTCTAGGGTAAAGATAACTGTTTAATGTATTACTTAGTATTAAAAATATGGGCAAATTTAATGGTCTTCTTTTTTAAGGATACATGAAAATGTTCTTACTTCAGAACAGATTCATTAAAGGTGATCCTGAATCAAAAACTTTATCTGGGGCCAGCCCAGTGGTGCAGTGGTTAAGTTCACTTGTTCCACTTTGGTGGCCTGGGGTTCGTCGGTTTGGATCCTGGGTGCGGATATGGCACTGCATGGCAAGCCATGCTGTGGCAGGTGTCCCACGTATAAAGTAGAGGAAGATGGGCACAGATGTTAGCTCAGGGCAAGTCTTCCTCAAAAAAAAAAAAAAACTTTATCAAAGTGATCATCAAAAATGTTATGTACTCTGTTAATATTATGTAGTCTCTGATGTCAGTCTTAGGATTGTAGACCTCAGCCTTCATGTAGCACAGAGCCATTACTCATTCTGGAAAAGAGAGTATTATATAACTTCTTTGTAAATGTGGAGCTACTATAGGAGAAGTTTCTACTGGCAGAGCCACAAATGGGCTGCAGCAAATTCAAAATTTTTTTAGAATCTTCATATTTTTGTTTTAAGAGTCATATCATTCTTGGGAGTGGGCGGAGCAAAATGGCGGGGTGAGCTAACCTGAGTCTCCCCTCCAAACTACAACAAAGGATTGGAAAAAACCTGAATTTCAGCTAATAAACCTAATGCCAGGACGTCAGAGACCTGCGGTACCAAAAAGACAGAGGACAGAGACCCTGCAGCAGGCCTCAGAGGAGCTGGAACAGGGTGGGAGAGAACTTCGCTCCCTCCCCTAGAGACTGGGATCACTGCTGCGGGTGTGGGAAGGAGTGGGGGAGGGGCCACGCGACCAGGGGATCATCCAGGAATCCCGCTGCCAGTGCAGCGGGAACCCGCTGACGGGGGAAAGCTTCCGTGCACGGGGACCCCATAAACCCAGGGCCCTGGGAGACCAGAGAACAGAACTGATCTGAATCCAGATTGGCGTGTGAGAAAAACAGCCCCTCCCCCTGGCAAACCGGCTGGGTGCCACCATCTTGCCCAAAGATGGAGAGCTCAGGATGTGTGGCTCTTGACCCACATATAGTGGCGACGGGCTGTAACTGCAACCGAATTCTACCATCGTGAAAAAATCGCTCCTCTACCATCCAGCAATTTATAAAAGCTCCAGACTAGAAGGAAAACAGTAAAAACACAGAATTAACTCCTGAGGACTTGGAAATAGGTAAACTAAGTGAAAATGAGTTCAGAGTAGAGTAGCTATAATAAAAAAACTCAATGAGATAGAGAGAAAGATAGAGAAACAAGCCAATGAGTTCTGGAGTTACTTCACTAAAGAGATTGAAAGAAGAATCAAACAGAATTACTAGAGATGAAAAACACGATGGACCAGATAAAACAGAATACGGATTCCCTGAATGCCCGTGTAGACACCATAGAGGAGCACATTAGCATAATCGAAGATAGGCTGAATGGCTCCAGACAGAGGAAGAAAGAGAACTACGAATTAAAAAAACTGAGGAAAATCTCTGAGAGATAGTGGATTCAATGAGGAGAAAGAATTTAAGGATCATAGGAATTCCCGAGAACATGGAAAAGAAAAATGGAGCAGAAAGTGTGCTTAATGAAATTATAGAAGAGAACTTCCCAAATCTAGGGATTGAGGGAGAAATGTGTGTAGAGGAAGCTTTCAGATCTCCTAGATTTGTCAGTGTAAAAAGACCTACTGCAAGGCATATAGTAGTACAAATGGCAAACATGGAAGACAGAAAGAATACTCAGGGCAACAAGACAGAAGAAAATAACCTGCAAAGGAACGCCTATCAGACTTTCAGTGGATTTCTCTGCAGAAACCTTACAAGCTAGGAGAGAATGGAGTGACATATTCAAAACTTTAAAAGATAAAAAGCTTCAGCCAAGAATACTCTATCCAGCAAGAATATCCTTCAGATATGAGGGAGAAATTAAATATTTTCCAGACAAACAAAAGTTAAGGGAATTTGTAACCAAAAGTCCTCCACTACAAGAAATCCTCAAGAAGGCTCTCATACCTGAAAAAAGAAAAAAGGGAGAAAGGGGTCACAAACCACAGAGTAGGGAGACAGATAGATGGAACCAGAATAGGATAGCAAATATTCAACTATGGCATTAGGATAAAGGTAAGGAAACTAGCAAAGCAAAGACCATCTTATCACTCTAATTACAAACTCATAACACAAGTTGGAATAAGAAATGAAAATAATAATTTAGGAGGGGAAGAGCAAAGGGACTAAATCAGTCTAGGCCAAGTAAGTAAGAGACCACCAGAGAATAGACTATATTATACATGAGATTCTAAATACAAACTTCAGGGTAGCCACTAAACTAAAAAGCAGAACAGAGCCACAAAACATAAATAAGCAAAAGTCTAAGAAACCCAGCATAAGAAATTGCAGTATTAAATGGGTAGGCTAAAGCACACAGGAAAAGAAACGCAGGAAATCCAGATAATGAGCAACAGATTGACAGCATTAAGTCCACATGCATCAGTAATCACTCAATGTAAACGGATTGAACTCTCCAATAAAAAGACACAGAGTGGCAAAATGGATTAAAGAACAAGATCCAACAATTTGTTGCCTCCAGGAAACACACCTCAGCCCCAAGGACAATCACAGGCTCACAGTGAAGGGGTAGAGGACAATACTTCAAGCTAATAGCAAGCAGAAAAAAGCAGGTGTTGCAATTCTTATATCAGACAAAGCAGATTTCAAAATAAGACAGGTAAAGAGAGACACAGAAGGACAATATATAATGATCAAAGGGACACTTCATCAAGAAGAAATAACGCTTATAAATATCTATGCACCCAACATAGGAGCACTAAGATTCATGAAGCAACTATTAACAGACCTAAAGGAAGATGTTAAAAACAACACAATAATAGTAGGGGACCTCAACGCCCCACTCACATCAATGGACAGATCATACAGACAGAGAATCAACAAGGAAATAGTAGAGCTAAATGAAAAACTAAAACAATTGGACTTAATAGACATATATAGATCACTTCATCCTAAAACAGCAGAATACACGTTCTTCTCAAGTGCACATGGAACATTCTCAAGGATAGACCATATGTTGGGAAACAAGGCAAGCCTCTACAAATTTAAAAAAATTGAAATAATAACAAGCATCTTCTCTGATCATAATGCTGTAATGCTAGAAATTAATTACAAGAAAAAAGCTGAGAAAGGCACAAAGATGTGGAGACTAAACAACACACTACTGAACAAGCAATGGATCATTGAAGAAATTAAAGAAGAAATAAAAAAATACCTGGAAACAAATGAAAATGATAGCATGCCATACCAACTCATATGGGATACAGCAAAAGCTGTATTAAGAGGAAAATTCATCGCAATACAGGCACATCTTAACAAACAAGAAAAATCCCAAATAAGCAATCTTAAACTACACCTAACTGAACTAGAGAAAGAAGAACAAATAAAGCCCAAAGTCAGCAGAAGGAGAGAAATAATAAAAATCAGAGCACAAATAAATACTATTGAAAAAGGTGGTAGAAAGGATCAATGAAAGAAAGATCTGGTTCTTTGAGAAGATAAATAAAATTGACAAACCTGTAGCCAGACTTACAAAGAAAAAAAGGGAGAAAGCTCAAATAAACAAAATCAGAAATGAAAGAGGAGGAATAACAACAGACTCTGCAGAAATACAATGGATTATAAGGGAATACTACGAAAACTATATGCCAACGGAATGGATAAGCTAGAGGAAATGGATAAATTCTTGGACTCCTACGATCTCCCAAAGCTCACTGAAGAAGAAGCAGACAATTTGAACAGACCAATCACAAGGAAAGAGATTGAAACAGCAATCAAAAACATCCCAAAGAATACAACCCCCGGACCAGATGGCTTTCCTGGGGAATTCTACCAGACTTTCAGAGAGGATTTACTACCTATCCTTTTCAAGCTATTCCAAAAAATTAGGGAGGATGGAACACTTCCTAAGACATTCTATGAGGCCAACATCACGCTGATACCAAAGCCTGACAAGAACACCACAAAAAAAGAGAACTACAGGCCAATATCACTGATGAACATAGATGCAAAAATTCTAAACAAAATTTTGGCAACCAGAATTCAGCAATTCATCAAAAGGATCATACATCATGATCAGGTGGGATTCATACCAGGGACACAGGGATGGTTCAACATCCGCAAATCAGTCAACGTGATACACCACATCAACAAACTGAGGAATAAAAACCACATGATCATCTCAATAGATGCAGAGAAAGCATTTGACAAGATCCAACAGCCATTTATGATAAAAACTCTAAACAAAATGGGCATAGAAGGGAACTACCTCAACATAATAAAGGCCATATATGACAAACCCACAGCCGCCAACATACTCAATGGGCAAAAACTGAGTGCCAGCCCCCTGCAAACAGGGATGAGACAAGGATGCCCTCTATCACCACTCTTATTTAACATAGTACTGGAGGTCCTGGCCAGAGCAATCAGGCAAGAAAAAGGAATAAACGGAATCCAAACAGGGAGGGAAAAAGTGAAACTCTCGCTGTTTGCAGACGACATGATCTTATATATAGAAAACTCCAAAGAATCCACTGGAAAACTGTTAGAAGTAATCAACAACTACAGCAAAGTTGCAGGGTATAAAATCAATTTACATAAATCAGTAGCATTTCTATATTCTAATAACGAACTAACAGAAAAAGAACTCAAGAACACAATACCATTCACAATCGCAACAAAAAGAATAAAATACCTCAGGGTAAATTTAACTAAGGAAGTGAAGGACCTATATAATGAAAATTACAAGGCCTTTCTGAGAGAACTGGACAACGACATAAGGAGATGGAAAGTTATTCCATGTACATGGATTGGAAGAATAAACATAGTTAAAATGTCCACTCTACCTAAAGCAATCTACAGATTCAATGCTATCCCAATCAGAATCCCAATGACATTCTTTACAGAATTAGAACAAAGAATCCTAAAATTCATATGGGGCAACAAAAGACCCCGAATTGCTAAAGCAGTCCTGAGAAAAAAGAACAAAACGGGAGGCATCACAATCCCTGACTTCAAAACATACTACAAAGCTACAGTAATCAAAACAGCATGGTACTGGTACAAAAACAGGTGCACAGATCAATGGAACAGAATTGAAAGCCCAGAAATAAAACCACATATCTATGGACAGCTTATCTTTGACAAAGGAACTGAGGGCATACAATGGAGAAAAGAAAGTCTTTTCAACAATTGGTGCTGGGAAAACTGGAAAGCCATATGTAAAAGAATGAAAATTGACCATTCTTTTTCACCATTCACCAAAATAAACTCAAAATGGATCAAAGACCTAAAGGTGAGACCTGAAACCATAAGGCTTCTGGAAGAAAACGTAGGCAGTACACTCTTTGACATCAGTATTAAAAGGATCTTTTCAGACACCATGTCTTCTCAGAGAAGGAAAAAATAGAAAGAGTAAACAAATGCAACTTCATCACACTAAAGAGCTTCTTCAAGGCAAATGAAAACAGGATTGAAACAAAAAAACAACCCACTAACTAGGAAAAAATATTTTCAAGTCATAGATCTGACAAAGGCTTAATATCCATAGTATATAAAGAAGTCTCGCAACTCAACAACAAAAAATCAAACAGCCCGATCAAAAAATGGGCTGGAGACATGAACAGACATTTCTCCAAAGAAGATATACGGATGGTCAATAGGCACATGAAAAGATGCTCATCATCGCTGATCATCAGGGAAATGCAAATCAAAACTACACTAAGATATCACCTTACACCCATTAGAATGACAAAAATAGCTAAAACTAATAGTAACAAATTTTGGAGAGGTTGTGGAGAAAAAGGAACCCTCATACACTGCTGGTGGGAATGCAAACTGGTGCAGCCACTATGGAAAACAGTATGGAGATTCCTCAAAAAATTAAAAAGAGAACTACCATACAATCCAGCCATTCCACTACTGGATATCTATCCAAAGAGCTTGAAGTCAGCAGTTCCAAAAGTCCTGTGCACCCCAATGTTCATTGCAGCATTATTTACAATAGCCAAGACGTGGAAGCAACCTAAGTGCCCATCAACAGATGAATGGATAAAGAAGATGTGGTACATATATAATGGAATACTACTCAGCTGTAAAACAGAACAAAATCATTCCATTTGCAATAATATGGTTGGACCTTGAGGGGATTATGTTAAGTGAAATGAGCCAGTTAGAGAAGGATAATCTGTGTATGACTCCACTCATATGAGGAATTTAAAAATGTGGACAAAGAGAACAGATTAGTGGCTACCAGCGCACAAAGGGTGAAGTGGCGCACCTACAACACGAATGACAAACATTAATGTACAGCTGAAATTTCACAAGATTGTAACCTATCATTAACTCAATTTTTTAAAAAAAGTCATATCATTCTTCATAATAGATGCACATTTGTTTTATTGTAAAAATTTTGTTTTAGAATATTGAGTAAAATTGACCAATCAAAAGATGTGCTTTGTTTTTTTTCTGACCGTACCTTATCTAAGTCAGTGTTTTAAGGACAGCAGCCTGCATATAGTAGCAAAATAATTTCGTTAGCTTTCTGCCCCAGAGAATTTAAAAAGTATAGGCTTCCTTTTTTTTAGGTTATCATCTTTATGAAGATTTCTACCTGCATCTTTGCATAAAGTTGATACTGGTTTTGAGTGGAAGAATACTTTTGTGTATTAAGAGCTAAATATTAGTATGAAATATGACTTTAAAATATTTAATCTCGGTAGTTCAAGAAACTTAAATACCACAACTAGAAGGACCTACAGCTAGAATATACAACTATGTACTGGGAGAGTTGAGGGAGAAAAAGCAAGGGAAAAAAAAGATTGGCAACAGTTGTTAGCTCAGGTGCCAATCTTTAAAAAAAAAAAAAGAAACAAATAATTGAGCTAACTGAAGGTCCTTGTTTATAGATGTGAAAATTCAGAATTGAATTTTTGTTTTTTTGAATATTGGAAACAAAAGGGTTTAATAGTTTGTTAGAATAAAATCAGCATAATGCACCCATATTCTTTTAATAAGTAGAAGATAGAACAATAAACATTTGTTGAATGCCTGTTATGTGCCAGGCTCTGTGCTAGATACAAGAGTGGGTGGGGGGAGAGGGAGAAAGAGAGAGAAGGATAAAGATAACACTTGTTTCCTGCCTTTAGGGCCATCATAGTCTAGGAGTGTTATACATGTAAAATATAATTACCATATAGCACAATAAATACTACAGTATGCACCTAAGATATATTTGGGTAAAAGTGGATTAACCAACCAATTTAGCTTCAGTGCCATAGAGAAAACTTCTGAGCGGGGAATATGCTTATGCTGAAACTTAATACATAGGGAGAATTCCCAAGCTAGGAAATGTGGGAAGAGGGCATTCTAAGCAGAGGAAACAGTGTAAAATCTTCAGGAAGGTGCAGGGAGTGTGGTCTAACCAAAATGAAGGTGCATGCTAGAAAGTGTTGAACGATGACTCTTGACCCTAGGGAGCTGCATTTTGTATACAATCCTGAGGCGTTTGAACTTCATTCTCTAGTTTTTGGAGGATCACTGAAAAGTATTGTGTGTCAGCAGATTGATTCTCATTTTAGCAGTTTTAGTTTTTGAGGTAGTTTAGAGGATACATTAGGAGTTGTAGTGATTATGGGACCGGACAAGAAGAGCGGTTAGAATATCATTGCTGTCATCTAGATGGTGGATGATGGGGGTCATCAAAATGGCAGTGGGAATGACAAGAAAAGGATAGATGCCAGATATGTTTAAGAAACAGAATCAGTAACATTTAATGATTGATTCTGGGTAGTAAGAGAAGAGAAAGAGTCCAGGATAAATCTCAGATTCTAGCTTGAATGATGGGATTAGATGGGTAAATTTCTCACTAGATTTTTGAGAGAAGTTTTATGGATGTGGCTAACTTCTACAAAATTAATAAGCATATAAACATAACTTCTGAGTAGGTTATTTCTAAGTGTGTGTTTATTTTTATTTCTAGATGCCGCTTCAAATGAACAACAAGAGCTTTTCTGTCAGAAGTTGCAGCAGTGTTGTGTACTGTTTGATTTCATGGACTCTGTTTCAGACTTGAAGAGCAAAGAAATTAAAAGAGCAACACTGAATGAACTGGTTGAGTATGTTTCAACTAATCGTGGTGTAATTGTTGAATCAGCGTATTCTGATATAGTAAAAATGGTAAGCCTCTAGACTTATGTTCCTCAGATTTGTATAAATTGAAGTAAGATCTGAGGTATAATTATGAATTAATGAGACTGATTTTTGATAAAAGTACAGTAATTAATGTACTCAAAAGAATGTTTTTTAAAGTAGTCCATTTGAAAGGTTAACCATCCCTTCTGATGATGCTGTCATTGCTTATAATAATTTGGGAATTCAATAGCCACAATGGCTGGTGCAGATCTGGAGTTTAGGAGAAAGATGTAGGCTCGAGATTATATAGGTGAATATATAATTAATGTCATGGGGCTGAATAGTCACCGAGAGAGACTGTCTAAAGGAGGAAGAGAAGACCAGTGAAAAACTATGGAGCTGTCCACATTTCAGTGGTGGATAAGGGAGTCAGGCCAAAAAAAACTTCTGAATAAGGATTTTAAAGGGCTAAAAGTCTAAAAAAGGACATTTTTATATTTGCAGATTCTGTAGCACTTGAATTTTATTCTAAACTCAGGACCTTTAAGAAGTTATATAAATAAATGTCTGAAATATCTGATGTGAAAAATAAATTACTGCTAACTTTATTTAAGTAAGGTTGTTTAGAATACCGGTTATTAATAATTCAACCTTATTCTCCATCAAACTGGAAATTTGTTTAGGAGTTGTGATTTTTGTTATTTGGTGCATATTAACAAAATAGAAAAAATTCAGTTGGAATAATTAAGAGTCACTTAGTGTGTAATTTAAGCTTAAATGTTACCAGGGTATAGAAGGTTAAAGCAGTATAACCTGTAGTTACCTTAATTTCCTTTCCCTTGCCTAATATATGTTCTGAGAGAAGAGCAAAATGTGTAGGAAAGTTAAATTTGTCCCTAATATACTAGTTGCGTTTTCTTTCATCACATTGTATTAGACCTGTGAAAAGAACTTAGGAAATTTTGGTTGTCTTTTTCGAAAAATGAAAATAAAAGGCGTAAAAAGTTTTAAAGATTAGCTATGGAGAGAACATTAATCAAAATGAATTCCAAAATGAAATAAAAAATCAAAATGAAATTCCAAAACTCCCATAGACAATAAAAAGTAAGTGACAGTTTGAGAATATAAATATTGAATATTAATAGACTTCTTATTTTGTTTTTTGTGTTGTGTTTATTATTAAAAAAGTTTCAAGGGGAAACAGCAGTGTTTTCACTTACTGATTTCAAATGGTTTGTGTTCAGGAATTTTGAAAATCCTGGGAAGATAACCTTATTTTTATCTCCATAAAGTTGTTGATTTAGATATTGAAAGTAGTCCAGTATTTGAGTCAAATTATTCTGTAATTGCTGTATACTAATAAATTCTGGGATTTAATTTCTTTTCCCAAGTAAAAAGTTACGTGTGTTTTGTCTTTTTTCTTTTTTAATTTCTGAGTACATAACTCTTTCTAGATAAGAGTGAAACCAGCTCACCCACTTAGTCCCTTAAAGGTTTTCTGTATATTTGTTATATACAGTTAATTTTATTGATGGCTGCAAGGTTAAGTTTTTCTTTTACTACCAACAATAATAAGTATGATCTCAAAGGCAAATTATACCCTCTTATGTCATATATTTCCTTTTCAAGTTCTATCTATGACTTTCTGCCACTCTTTTGTGAAATTGATATCCATCAAACTATTTATTGGTTCTGCCCTCATGTATTGGCTTTGAGTTCTAGCAGATCAAATTTTAGGTTATTACTTTCTAAGTCTTATAGTAATTGACTGTGAGCGGTTATTCGGCCTACCCTAGATGCCACTTCATAAGAACAGTTGGAAATTTGCTTGCACCACCAAACACCCCTTGTCTCATTCTCTGTTCCCCAAATAGTTTATCTCAAATGACCAACCCCTCAATAGGATGGCCTTAAATGCTTACTAACCATTTGGTCTGTCGGTTTTTTCATCATTCTTCCAAGAATTGTGAGTTGGGACCACAATCTATCCTTTGCTAGAGAAAAAGAATATATATTTTTTACCTTGGTACTGAGACAGACAGTATGAAAGATGAAATTATAAATACTGTATTTCATTGAATCTAAAATGAAGAATCTCAAAGCACATCTTGATTTCAGAGAGATTAATATTTTTTTAAAAGGCTCAGTGTAGATGAAATATAGTAAATTAAATCATCATGGGGTGTTAGAAACTGTCTATAATAGCAGTGAAGGTATTCTACCCATTCCCTCCTCTTCCTTAGAGTGGTGTGTATGTATAAGAATGGTGATTTTTTACCAAACTCTTTTGGGTTGTAACGTAAGTAAGTGACTGGGTTGGAATATGGAAGGAGTTGTGGGAAGATGAAAAGAATCAAGTTAGGGTTAGGAAGAGTTAGGAACTTTATGCTTTTCCCCCCAAAATTCCCTCCCCTCCCTCTTTTTTTTTTTTTTTTTTAAAGCAAACTTGGAAAGAACTGCATGTTTTAAAGAACAGGAATCCGGAGGTAATCTATAATCTTCAGTACCTTGGCATCTGAAGAAGTCAGAGTATGAGATAGAGAAAACAGAGAAACAAATGCCTGCCTTCTTCATATCTTGAAGAGGTTTATAGGTTTTGAACCAAGCTTATAGCCACAACATAACTTTTTTCTTAAATAAAATTATCTTTAAAATATTTTGTTTTTCACTGTTGAATTTAATTACACGACAAAGAACATAAATCTAAATTTGTTTTTCCTTACAGATCAGTGCTAACATCTTCCGTACTCTTCCTCCAAGTGATAATCCAGATTTTGATCCAGAAGAGGATGAACCCACACTTGAGGCCTCTTGGCCTCACATACAAGTATGGAACATATTTATGTATTGACGATTTTTATATTTACAATATTCTGCTGAAATCATGGTTCTCGCTTTTAGATCTGAGTGTCTATTTAAAATGTTTGACTTTTAGTATGCTTTATTAATATTATTTTCTTTTCCCAAAATGTTGTTTTTCACTTTTTTTATTGTGATAAAATACTCTTAACATTTACCATTTGAAGCGTTTTAAAGTGTAATATTCAGTGGCATTAACATTAACAATGCTATGCAACCATCCCCACTATATCTAGTTCCAGAACTTTTTCATCACCCTAAATGAAACCTCCTTGTCATTAGCAGTCACTTCCCATTCCTCTGTCTCCATAGCCCCTGTAGATAACTGCTGATCTACTTTCTGTCTCTATAGATTTGCCTGTTCTGGATATTTAATATAAATGGAATAATATAATATGTGGCCTTTTGTGTCTGGGTTCTTTAACTTAGCTAGTATTTTCAAGGTTCATCAGTGTTGTAGCAATACTGCATTTTTTTAATGGCTGAATAATATTCCATTGTATGGATATACCACATTTTGTTTATCTATTAATCAATTGATGAGCATTTGGGTAGTTTTCTGCCTTTTGGCTCTTGTGAGTAGAGCTGTTATGAATATTCATGTACAAGTTTTTGTTTTAATGTTTCCCATAAGTTTTGATATGTTTTGTTTTTGTTTTCATTCATCTCAAAATATTTTCCTAATTTACCTTGTGATTTCTTTTTTGACTCATTAGTTATTTAGGAATGAGTTTAATTTCTGTGTATTTGTGACTTCCACATTTCTTTTCGTTTTTTTTTTTTTTTTGAGGAAGATTAGCCCTGAGCTAACTACTGCTAGTCCTCCTCTTTTTGCTGAGGAAGCCTGGCCCTGAGCTAACATCCATGCCCATCTTCCTCTGCTTTATATGTGGGACACCTACTACAGCATGGCATGCCAAGCAGTGCCATGTCTGCGCCTGGGATCCGAACTGGTGAACCCCAGGCGGCCAAAGCAAAACGTGCGAACTTAACCACTGCGCCACCGGGCTGGCCCCCCACATTTCTTTCTGTTATTGATTTCTAATTTTATTCCATTGTGATTGGAGAATATACTTGGAATGTTTTCAATCCTTTTAAATTTCTTGAGGCTTGTTTTATGGCCTAGCATCCTGGAGAATGTTTTATGTGTGCTTGAGAAGATTGTGTATTCCGTTGTTGGGTGGAGTGTTCTGTAGAAATCTGTTAGGTCTAGTTGGTTTATAATGGTGTTCAGCTGTTTATTTCCTTGTTGATCTTCTGTGTAGTTCCAAGCATTATTGAAAGTGAGATATTGAAGTCTTTAACTATTATTGTTGAATTGTCTATTTCTCTCTTCAGTTCTGTCAGTTTTTGCTTCAAATATTTTGGAGCCCTGTGGTTAGCTGCATATGTTTATAATTGTTATATCTTCCTCATGAGTGGCCCTTATTATAACCTTATCGTTGTAAATCTAGTAACACTTTCTGTGTTAAAGTTTATTTTGTCTGTTAGTTACTGTTTGCATGATGTATCTTTTCCATCCTTTTACTTTTAATCTTTCTTTGAATCTAAATTGTCTCTCTTGTAAACAGCATTGGTTGGATCATGGGTTTTTTAATCAGTTTTGACAGTCTCTGCCTTTTGACTGGAGTGTTTAATCCATTTACTTTTAATGTAATTATTGATAAGGCAGGATTTACATCTGCCATTTTGCTGTTTTCTATATATCTTATGTCTTTTTTGTTTCTCTACTTTTCCATTACTGCCTTTTGTATTAAATAGGTATTTTCTAGGGTACCATTTTAATTCCCTTGTTTCTTTAACTTTCTTTTTTTGCGTTATTTTCTTAGTAGTTCCCCTGGGGATTACAATTAGCATCTTAAAACAATCTAGTTTAGTTGAATACTAACTTAACTTTAGTAGTATACAAAACTTGGGTCCAATATACCTCCATTCCCTACCCCCTCTTTTGTGGTATTATTGTCATACAAATTAGATCTTTATACATTATACACCCATCAACACAGTTTTGTAATTATTGCTTTATGCAGTTGTCTTGTAAAGCAGTAGAATAAAAGAGTTACAAATAAAAATACATTTATACCTTCTTTTATGTTTACCTATGTAGTTACCTTTACCCATGCTCTTTATTTCTTCCTGTGGGTTTGAGTTACATAAGTGTCTTTTCATTTCAACCTGAAGGATTCTCTTTAGTATTTCTTCTAGGGTGGGTCTGTTAGTGATGAATTCTCATAGTGTTTATCTGGGAATGTCTTAATTTCCCCTTCATTTTTGAAGGAGAGTTTTGCTGAATGTAGAATTCTTAGCTAGTTGTCTTTTTCCTTCAACATTTTGAAGATGCCATCCTTACTGGTCTTCTGGTATCCATGGTTTTCTGGTGACAAGTCAGTTGTTAATCTTATTTAGTATCTCATGTATACGATAGGTTATTTTTCTCTTGCTGCTTTGAATATTTCTCTTTGTCTTTAACTTTTCTCAATTTGATTATGATGTGTCCAGATGTGGATCTCTTTCACTTTTCCTACTTGGAGTTCATTGAGCTCCAGTTAAGAGATCGTTGTTTAAATTAATATTTTTCATCAGATTTAAGTTGTTTTTAGCCATTATTTCTTCAACTATTTTTTCTGCCTCTTTCTTCTCTCCTTCTAAGACTTCCATTATGTCTGTGTTGATATGATTAATGGTGTCTCACAAGTCTCTGAAGTGCTCTTCTTTTTTTGTGCTTTCTTTTTTCTTTCTGCACCTCAAACTTCATTATCTCTATTGACCTATCTTTATGTTCACTTATTTTTTCTTCTGCCAGCTCAATAGTTTTTCGTTGTTTTTATGGAACAGCAAGTTCACCCAAGTCCTCATTCTGCCATTCCAGAAGTCCATCTCTAGAGCACAGCTTTTTGGTTGAGACTGAGGGAGGGGTGGTCTTCCTGCCCTAAAGGCCATCGTGTCACAACTCACTCTTCAGAATCATTGGAAAATTGGTAATAAAATCTTACCAATTCTTCCATTAAACCTTCCCTAACTAATTCTGTCTAGCTCTAACTGCTTCATTCAAACATCCCCTCAAATATGTGGCTTTAATATATCACCTAGGGTTCACGCAATGGAATCACACTGGGGGGCCAGCCCCGTGGCTGAGTGGTTAAGTTCACATGCTCCACTTTGGCAGCCCAGGGTTTCACCAGTTCAGATCCTGGGCGCGGACATGGCCCCGCTCCTCAGGCCATGCTGAGGTGGCATCCCACATGCCACAACTAGAAGGACCCACAACTAAAAAATATGCAACTATGTACTGGGGGCATTTGGGGAGAAAAATTGGAAAACAAAAAAAAAAGCACATTGGCACTACCTCATTTGATACTGTAGTAACTAGAACTCTTTAGATAGAATTCAGGGTAGATCATCTTAAACCACTTATGCTGTATTATGAAAACTGTCATAAAGGTTCTGTTATAGGAGCTGGCCCCCTGGCCGAGTGGTTAGGTTCACACACTCTGCTTCGGCGACCTAGGGTTTCTCTTGTTCAGATCCTGGGTGTGGATGTGGCACTGCTCGTCAGGCCATGTTGAGACGATGTCCCACATGCCACAACTAGAGGGACCCACAACTAGAATATACAACTATGTACTGGGGGGATTTGGGGAGAAAAAGCAGGGGGAAAAAAAAGATTGGCAACAGTTGTTAGCTCAGGTACCAATCTTTAAAAAATGAATAAATAAATAAAAAGATTCTGTTATAGCTGTAAAATGTTATACTCACATGTTTAGTGTTTCTTTTGTGCATACTCCTATATCTAGTCTTTATGATCATTGATTTTTGACTATATACATTAGATTTTATTTTTATTCCCCATATGTCTAGCTAAAATGCTCTGAGAATACTCAGATGACACCTTCAGTTTACAGATATTTTCATAGTTTTAAAATAAGGCACTGAGGGAGAAAGTAAAAATCACCACATTCAAAGGATTCTTGCATAATGCTTCAATATAATGACTTTTATATTTTTAAGATAATATTAATGACCTGAAATCTACAGGCAGGCACAACAAAGTGGGGGTTTTTTTGAGAATTTGATGTATCTGCCTCCATGTGACTAATACCGTTCATTTATAAGATTGCTGATCATGTGTAGCCAATTATATTAATAGCAACAATAGCTACCATTTATTGAGCACCTACCATGTTCCAGAGATAGTGGCAACTGCCTTATATACATTATCTCTTTTAATCCTTATAGTAATGCTATAAAGTAGATATTGTTCACCTTTTATACATAAACTTAGATGGAGCTAAAAGAGATTAAGAATCCTGCCCAAGATTATACAAATAGCAAGTGGCAGAATCAGGTTTATAACTCGTATTACTCCAAAGTCCTTACTCTTAATTATTCAAAGTTTTACTACCTCTCCTAGATATAGTCTTTGGCCTTAAAATAGATATATATAAATTCTTATGAGGTTTAATTCATATCTTTTTAGCTTCATTATAACACCAATAAACTATATTTTCCAAATTATTTAACTAGCCATGATTTTTTTCTTTTTTAGCCCTCATAAGCGAATTTTTACAGGTATATACACAGGTATAGATGTCCCTTAGCTAAATGGAATAAAAGTTTATATATACAAATTCTAACAAGAGAATTATTTTCCTTGCAAAGCATGGTGAAATGGTGATGATTCTGGTGACAGACTTCTCAAATGCCAGTTTTGATACTTTTCTGTCTATATGACCTTGGTTAAGCTGCTGAACTTCTCTGCATTTCCTTTATAAAACTGGGATAAAGCAGGATTGTGTAAGGATTGAATGGGATAATGTATGCATAGAACCTAGCACAGTTTTTTAAGCTATACTGTCTGTTTTCTTTGCTCTCCCTTTTTTTCCTTAAAATATAGTACTTTTGGTATCTGGGAAGAAGTATACTTTTTTTTCTTATGGTTACCTTCATGCTGATACCTTTATATGATACCCTGGGTTCTCTCTTTTGTAGATAGTTTAATAGTTCTCTAGAATGAACAGTACTGAAATTAGCAAGTAGTCTTTTCTCCCACTTCATTCTACCCTAGCATCTAATATAAAGTAATATCCTTTTTTTTTTTTTTTTTTGAGGAAGATTAGCCCTGAGCTAACTGCTGCCAGTCCTCCTTTTTTTGCTGAGGAAGACCGGCCCTGAGCTAACATCCATGCCCATCTTCCTCCACTTTATATGTGGGACACCTACCACAGCATGGCTTTTGCTAAGTGGTGCCATGTCCACATCCGGGATCCAAACCAGCGAACCCTGGGCCGCCGAGAAGCAGAACGTGCGCACTTAACTACTATGCCACTGGGCCAGCCGCTAAAGTAATATCCTTCTACTGTCACAGTAAATGCCTGTGTGGAAGTTTGAAGCTTTCTACTTTCCATACACTCTTCTCCATTCCCTCATCCTACTTCATATTTTTGATAGCTGTATAGTACCTACATGGTTAGAACATCTACTGAAAAAAAAAGAACATGTAACTAGTTGTATACTATTCTTTCACCTTTATGCCCATCACTTATTAGTTCTACAGCTAATATATGTAATGTTTACTATCATTCCTTATGTCGAAGCTTCTCTAATCATTTCTTGGTGATTTGGAACTCGTTCTTTAGAAGGATTTGTGGGAACATTATTCCCTGAGTTCCTACATGTTTAATAGCAGTTTGTAGTTTTTATTTTTAAAGATCATCTTGATTTGGTATAAAATCAACTTCTTCAACTTCTTTCCTTAAGTACCTTAAATATGGTATTCCGTTGTCTTCTAATTTCAGTCTGATTTTCCTTCCCTTGTATAAAGACTTGGTCTTTTTGCCTGGATGCCTGAAGGATGTTGTTTCTTTAGTGGCCAATTGCTTTACTAGACTATACATAAGTGTTGATTTTTCTAGGTAAATCTCCCCAGTTGAATAGTGCTCTTTCACTATAAAAGTCCACTTTTATTTCTGAAAAGTTTTCTTCAATAATAGTTTTTAGTAATTTTTTTGTTCCACTGCTTCATTTCTCTTCTTTGGGGATGGCTGCTATTCAAATGTTGGCTCTTTGCCTCTATCTGTATCCCTTACTTTCTCATGAAATCTTTTTTTTAATCTCTTTCTTCATGCTGTTAAATTGTTTTTAGTTTTTCTTCTTTCTACCCTCTTTTTCTGTTTTCCATTGCTCTAGTTGTAAGGCAAACTGACAGAGTGAATATTTAATTTTTCCAGCTTCAATAGTAGCGACAGGCATTGGGAAGGGAATGGGTGTTAGGTCAGCCAACCAACAATGCTTGCCACAGGCTAGAACCAGTGGAGGCAAGAGTCTGTCTTGAATACAATGAAAACTGACATATTTTTAATGACAGTAGAATGGATAATCAGCAACATCAGCTATTTTCTACGTAAGCCCCAGGAGGTAGAAAGGAACCCTGCTTTATATGTGGGTGCTAGGTATTACTTCAAATTACATTGTTTATTTTTATTTTTCCAGGACTTATATTTTTAAGTGGTCATTCCATTTTATTTTTATTATAAAAGACAAGAGAAAGAAATATATATTCTAAACTATTTGGGACACTTTAAGCAATAGTCTTCCTCATTATTTGTTTATTCACTCTGTCTAGCACATATACATCTAAATAAAATGGAAGAGTTGTCCTAGGGTTAGTTAAAGCTGATAAAAATTTTAAGACTTAGCAGCACATCAGAGCTTATAGAATTCGAAAATCTGAAGTGGAAAACTATTTTGTAGTAGTGTATACACAAGTTCAACTGAAATTTCAAGCACAGTTGGTGTAAAATAAGTGATATTGTATTTAATAATGCAGAGGTTTTAAAAGCATGAAATTCTCTTTAGCTAGTAAGTTATATATTTTAAATCACACGTAGTTGAATAATCTGAAAAAGTCTCCTCAGTCTTTGAATTTTTAAAAATAGTTTTTCCATTAAGATATTTTTATATGTCCGTGGAAGTGAACAGTGGAAATTCAGCCAAATATTACACTTCCTATTTTTCACTGGTATGATTTGAAGTTTCCTTTAAATTCCCTGAAACTAGTGGTCCTTAACATTTTAGGAAGTGGTGAGTTGCTTTCAAAATATGATTTTTTAAAAATGGGTTTTTTCCCAAGACAAATAGACACACAAAAGAGATTTTTATACATCTGTGACCCCCTGTTTGAAAGGCTGTGCCCTAGATGTGTTCATAGTTTGAAATCTTGTTGGTAACTAAAATGTTTTTAGGTTTTATTTATTTATTTATTTATTTTTTTGAGGAAGATTAGCCCTGAGCTAACATCTGCTGCGAATCCTCTTCTTTTTGCAGAGGAAGACTGGCCCTGAGCTAACATCCGTGCCCATCTTCCTCTACTTTATATGTGGGATGCCTGCCACAGTATGGCTTGCCAAGTGGTGCCATGTCCGCACCCGGGATCCCAACAGGCAAACGCTGGGCTGCCGAAGCGGAACAAGCGAACTTAACCGCTGCGCTACCAGGCCGGCCCCTGAAATGTTTTAGTTTTAAAATTTCGCAGTTAAATGGTCTAGGGATATCAGAAACTACTGAATAGCGAGTGGGCTGATTTCTAAGATTTGTCACTATATTGTTGCTATGTTGCTACATCATTATTTAATCATTTTATGTTTTTTTTTTTTTAAAGATTGGCACCTGAACTAACAACTGTTGCCAATCCCTTTTTTTTTTTACCCCTGCTTTTTCTCCCCAAAGCCCCCTGGTACATAGTTGTATATTTTAGTTGTGGATCCTTCTAGTTGTGGCATGTGGGATGCCGCCTCAGCATGGCCTGATGAGCAGTCTGTGTCCAGGATCCGAACCAGCGAAACCCTGGGCCGCCGAAGCAGAGCACACCAACTTAACCACTCAGCTGTGGGGCCGGCCCCCTTTTTATGTTTTTTTATTGTGGAATATTAAAGCTGCTCTGATAAATGAGATTATAGAGAGTTGTAGCACTGCAGAAATTTGCTTGATAAAAGTTTCTTTCCCTGTTGTGAATGCACTTTGAATCAATTCATCTGGAATTTTTTGTTTTGTATTAAAAGTTTACATTTTACATTAGCTTATTACATACTTGATGCTAAAAACTAATTTGGTAGCATAAAAAATAAACATTAAATTTAGTTAATGAGGGGAATAATCACAGTAATTTCAAAACTTTTCAAATTTTTATTTCCCCAACCCTTTTCATGAATTTTCTAAAAATATGCTAATTTACAGTTTATCTCTTTTTACATTTTTTCACACTCTGATGGAAATACTGATGAGCAATAGAATAATGGAATAAATGGAATTAAAAAACACAGAAGAAAAAAAGAAAGGCCATTTCAGCACTAGGGGATTGGTCATATCTTTTAATTTACTAACTGTAGTATTATATACTAATTATTAATGAACAACAGTTATAAATTACTTTTTATTTTCTTTCCTTCTTCCCAATATTATTGCTTTATATTTATTGAGGATCAACAAGATAGTAATTTTCTGTATACCTACTTTAGATAATTAGGGAGGATTGGCTACTGTGTTAATGTGGAATACAAGGGGATTGTGTAGTATTTCCATTTTCTTTTAGCAGTTGTTTTCTTTAGTGGCACAAATAACTAAGACGTAATTATGTAGGATAGACCTTTTTAAGGGATAACCTGTATTTTAGGGACTGAGGCTCTTTTTGGTTTGTATAATTAGAAATTTAAACTGGGGACATACATATTTCACGATGTACACCTTCACATTCAAATAGCTCTTGGCCAGATACTATATTTTAAATTTTTGCACATTCTAAGAATAAAGAATGAGAGCCAGCCCTGATGGCCTAATGGTTAAAGCTTGATGTGCTCCGCTTCAGTGGCCCAGGTTCGGTTTCCGGGCATGGAACCACACCACTCATCTATCAGTAGCCATGCCATGGTAGCAGTCCACACAGAATAACTAGAAGGACTTACAACTAGAATATACAACTATGTAGTGGGGCTTTGGGGAGAAAAAATAAAAAGAGAGGAAGGTTGGCAACAGGTGTTAGCTCAGGGTAAATCTTTCCCAGCAAAAAAAAGAAAAAGATAGGGATCATAGCCTGATAACATTAACATTTATATACAGAAACAGAAAAGGAACAGCTTTTATCCTTGTTTAAGGTTGAGAAACATTTCTATTACTTAGACTGTTTTAATTGTGAATAGTTACTTATTGTTAATTATCCTTTAATTCTTATGGATAAAAGAGCAGAGGAAAAAAACTATAGACAGATCATATTTAAAGTATTAGAAGTTCATGCAGAATCTGTCCTATTTTTAAAATGATTACAGAGAAAGAAACATTCTCAAAGAACTAAGGTTTTGTGTTTTCCATGTACCAGGCAATGTTCTAGGCACTTAATATAAAATATTTCATTTAGTTTTGTATTTGTTAATTCTTACATGAATTCTTCCATATTTTAAATCAATTTTTAAAACTCATTTAGATTAGATTCCTCTTAATAGAGGTTGGAAAACATTCAGTCTCCATACTCCTTGAAAAGAGCCTTTTGTGTACTTGTAGATTATTAAACTTGCTTCTCAGTCTTTACCCGACATTTCCAGTTCCTTTAGCTTTTTGTATAGGTCTTATTTTCAGATACTTTAATCATCTGTGATGTTTTTGTTGTATCTTCTTCTAAAGTCTTTTATTGGTGAAGACCAGAATTTTTGTATATCTTATTTTAACTACCTTAGGAAAGACATGGTCAGTACTGAGTAGAATGGTAAGATTACCTGGTATTCCCTACACTTTTTCATTATCTTTCATCTTTTAGGGTATTCTTTTGGTTTACAGAAGTAGGAGGACCATACATTGAACATATATGAAGTTTGTCATTTTGTTAGAGAAATGAATCCATTGCTGAAAGTACCTGTTGTTCTTTGCAGCACTGTTTCTTAGATTCTTGGAGCAAATTATTTCTTCCTATAGAAGAACATAGAGAAACCTCAATAACTATACAGAAATACAGTCTCTCAACAACTATGATTTTCTTCATTCAATATTTATTAAGCATCTATTGTGTTCCAGGCATTATTCTAAATATTGGGGGTAAAGTATTGAACTAATAAGCAAAACATTCTAGTGGAAAAGAATAAATAATAAATAAATAATACTATGTCAGGGTGTGATAAACATGAGAAAAAAAATAATGCAGGATAAGGGTGTAGAGAGAGTGACAGTGGGGACAGGGTGCCTTGTTATAGAAGTATCGTCTTAATTGTGCTGTACTGAGGATTTTCAGCTCTAGATCACTAGTGTTTGTACTTCTGTTTGGGATTACTCAGTATGTATTTAGATAACCTTTTGTCATCATCTCTTCAGTGCTGCTAAATTGGCTGCATAAAAGCAGTTTGCTGCTAATCTTGACTGATCACTTAATGGTCACCATGTCAGGTAAATGATGCAGGTGAAAACGATATAAGAAGTAATGCGTGGTATCTGTGATAGGCACAGGTTTCAACTGTGTATGTGATTTAGAGGATTCGGTTTGATGTGGAGCTTGATGTCCTGTAAGTCCTCCAGAAGGCGTGCTGTTACTCTCAAAACTATTAATCCCTAAGCCCTATATTTCTGATGCAGATCTTAAGAGGTAGAGTATACAGGTTAATGCATGCCATACTTGACTCGTGTTTAACCTGGTCCCACCTGCCCACGAATCTTAAGTTCTGCTGAGCTAGGGATCTGCATGAAGATTCTCAGTCTCTGATTCCTGCCCGCCAACCTGTACTCTACACCATCTTCTTCTCAAGACGTGTCCTTTCTTTCTATGAAAGCCCTATTCTTTCTTCTTCTTCTTTTTTTGGTGAGGAAGATTGTCCCTGAGATGTCTCCTGCACTTGTAGTCTGTGCCATAATTTTTGTGTATATACCATTTTGTGTCTTTAGTTTTTGTTTTACCTCCCTAACAAGTGAACGAGCTTTTTAGAGCTGTATAGTGCCTAATATCTGTTTACACTATATGTAGCTAAAGGAAAACTTGCTGCCGCTACTCACAACACTTCTGACACCAAATGTGTAAATTTTCCGTGCCAAGAAATTCTCCAGTTCTCTACAGACAGCAACTGGGTGTCCTACAGTTTATTCATTTCTGACACTAACTACCCAGTGTTAGCACAGCCCCCACAGGTTAAGGGCTCAGTCCCACAAGACTGCCCCCCACTTTGGATGGCAGTTGCAAGTTTGTGCCTCCTGTACTTTTGACCAACTGGCTGTAAACCTGAGGTTCCCAGGACCCACTCCTCAGGTTTGATTATTTGCCATAATAGCTCACAGAACTCAAGGAAACATTTTACTTACTGTTACCAGTTTATTATAAAGGATGCAACTCAAGAACAGCCAAATGGAAGAGATGCCTAGGGTAAGGTATGGAGAAGGGGCTTGGAGCTTCCATGTACCACCCTCACAGCACCTTGATGTGTTCACGGACCCAGAAGTTCTCCAAACCCTTTTGTTTAGGATTTTTATGGTGGTTCCATTAGATAAGCATGATTAATTAAATCATTGACGGTTGAACTCAATCTCCAGCCCCTCTTCCCTCCCTGGAGGATGGCGGGTTGAGGCTGAAAGTTCCAGGCCCCTAATCACATCCTTGTTTCCTCTGATAACCACCCTTTATTCTCCTAGAGTCACCTCATTAGCATATACTCAGATATGGTTGAAAGGGGCTTATGAATAACAAAAGATGCTCCCCTCACCCCTTATCACTCAGGAAATTTCAAGGGTTTTAGGAGCCCTGTGCCAGTACCCAGGGATGAAAACCAAATATATGTTTCTTATTATATCACAATATCACAGTATTGGACATGAAAATAGGCACTGAGCAAGATGTGCCAGTGAAAATGTGTAGAGTCCATGAGACTGTACTAACTCTTCAGAGGACTGTGAGAATTTTTGTATATCTTTTTGCATATGTGTACCTCAAAGCAAAATTATATAGTTGATTAGGAAATTATTTATAAGTGAAAACTTAATTGATATCAACTTTAATTTTTTCTTGCTCTATCTCTTAATTCAGACTTAACATTAAAAATTAGATGATAATTAGACCAGATAAGCATCATTCCTTTTGCATAGTTGGGCAAAAAGGCATCAAACATAACAATATTTACTCAGATCTCCAAACTGTTGTTAGCCTTAGAATATTATTGAACTCGTAGTAACCAAAATGTGTTATTCTATGGTAAATGGTAGGGCCCAGATCTGGTAGTGTTTTTTGTATGTTGGTGAGGTCTATAAGGTTAGTGAGCAATCTTTTTTTTTTCTCCTTTCTGTATGTGGCCTAATTGGCTATCTGAATGTTTATTGAAAGACTCTTTTTACTTTGGGATCTAATCCTCCTTTTTTATTTTTAGGGCACCAGATTGATATATTGTTTAATAGCTAATAAATTAAGGCACAGTTTGGGCTAAACTCTTGCCTTTTATAGCTGTTAGTTTGCAATAAAAAAGAAACTTTAGTGTATTTGCCTTTCTTCTTGAAAGATGTGGTTGTGATGGAAGCAGGTTGAACTAAACATTACTTTAAATTCTGATTTTGTGGTAGCAAGTGAACATTTGCTATTACTTTTAAGATACTTGGCACTTTTTAAGTAGAAGGCCTACTATGACTTCTAGTTTATTCTCTGGTGCACAGACATCCCTTCCTGAGCCCTGTACTTAGATGATTTGGTTCATTAGCTTTTATTTGACTTTCTCTCATAGTTGGTGTATGAATTCTTCTTAAGATTTTTGGAGAGCCCTGATTTCCAGCCTAGCATTGCAAAGCGATACATTGATCAGAAATTTGTACAACAGGTAAGGAATTCTTATGTCTTAAATTTTCTTATGTTCACCTTAACAATGTTTTGTTAACTTGTGGTTAAAATAGAGTAGTTTTTCAAAACTTTAATGGTTTATTTCAATATAAGAGCACTTAATATTCTTTCCAGGCAATTAGGATAAAAGTGAAATAGCTTTGAGAATAAAAGAGTGTTTTAAATTAAGGGCGAGCTTCTAATGAAGTCAGTCATGTTATCCTATCCAATCTTAAATTCTCATAGTTATTTTATAAAGACCAGAAAAGCAAGCCTTTCTGGAATATCTAGCTGAGAAAGTTTGGTATTGACCATTCAATCTAAGGGCAAACTTTAAAAAAAAAATTTTAAGTCTTTGAACTTGAACTTGACATATGTTTTAAGCATTGTGACTTTGAAGTGACAGAGAGGGAAAAAATAGAAATGGAATCCTTGTTAGGAGTTTGGGCTTTAGGCTCCTTTCCTGTCATCAGGTATCACTTACCTTCCCTTTTCCTTTCTCCTTCCTGCCTTAACATTCTAGCCACCCAACTCCTGAACCACAAATAAAATGGGATCTTTAAGAAGAAAAGGAGATAGAGTTAAACATATGTGATACCTTCTTTCTTTTTTTTTTAAGATGATCCTGAGCTAAGATCTGTTGCCAATCTTCCTTTTTTTTTTCCCCTCCCCAAAGTCCCCAAGTACATAGTTGTAAATTCTAGTTGTATGTCCTTCTGGTTCTATGTGGGATGCTGCCTCAGCATGGCTTGAGGAGCCGTGCTAGGTCCATACCCATGATCTGAACCAGCAAACCCTGGGACGCCAAAGCATAGCATGTGAACTAAACCACTCAGCCACAGGGCCAGCCCCTTTTCTTTTTTATAAATTGGCCAGCTCTTTTTGGAACTTGCATCCTCAAAATTAATTTCTCAGAATATGTTCATTTTTATTTTTATTTTCAAAATCTTTTCAACAGTTTAAAGGCCTCTTTTTAACTACATGGAATTGGCTGGCCCTAGATGAAACTAGAAAGTAGACTGAACCTTTTTAGGTCCATTTTCTCTTTTGAAATACTTATCAGTATGTAAGGTCTCATAGGAATTTGATGCCCTCCTCTTGTAGAGTTATTTGCATTTTAAAGAAAGGTAGGAGATGAATGAAAGGGTAGTAATGAACCCAGTGCTGAGGCCAGGATTAAAATCATTACAAGAACCTTTCCTACCCTCTTATCATGGCTCTTCATGAACTATGAAGAAATATTAAATGTGTGTTAACAGTAAAATGTACATTTCAATCACAAGTAAAAATAATCAGATTAAATGGAGCTATGTTATTTACAAATGAATAATTGTAATTACAATTTGTCTTTGTAATTACATTTGTAATTACAAATGAATGCATATTTATTTCCTTCTGTAGCTCTTATGTGCTACAGAAGGAGTACAATATATTAAGGAACTCTAGTAATGCCATATTAAATTGTATTTAAGATAGTAGCAGGTTGAGGGGAACAATTGCCTTAGTGCTTCCTCAGTCTGGAGCTTGAGGTCTTTAGGCTGCTGGATTATTCAGTGAGTTTGAGGGGGAACGGGAAGAAAACTGGTAGGGTGGGGTCCTTTTTCCACCTTCTACTCTGTCTGCATTATCTGAGAAGCCAAAGCCCAATAATTTGTTTTTAGCAGTATGTATCTCTGTGCTTTTACAGATCAGAGGTATTCTTAGTGTGCTGCTTTAATAAATAGTATGTATGAGAATTCTCAGCTTTTGTATTTTGATATTATTTGATTTAGTGATAAGTTTTTTAAGACTTAGAAGTATAGGAGAAAAATCTAAAGTATAAATTTGAATATTCATTATTTCAAGGGAAGAAAACAATTGCATAATTCCAGGTTATGTTCAAGTCATAGGATTTCAGAAGAAAGAAGGAAGCTAAGAATTTTTGAGTGCTTTTTATGTACCAGGCACTGTCCTTGTGTGCTTTTGTATAAAGAGCTAGACCATGTCCAATTTCACACAGTTAGTAGGTGGCACAATCAGGATTTGAACTAGACTCTCTAAGCATATTAGCTTCTCTTAAAAAAAGAATTGGTTTCAACCCTCCTCATTTTGTCAGTGCAGAAACAGGCTCAGAGGTTATGAATTACTCTTAAAAAGCACAGTTAGATATAAGTATCAGAGCCAGAATAAGAAACGTAGTCTCCTGGATATTAGTTTTGTGTGTTTTATTATGTGAATATTGTTTTTCTAAGGGCCCCTTTTATTAATTTGAAAGCATATCTTCTAAGTAAACCTAACATCAGAAACTTGAATTTTGAGTGTCTTCAGTGAGTAGTGTAACCATTTTTAATCAGAATAATTTTAACTGAATTTATTAGGTATGTTAACATAAATTTTCATGCTTCATGGATATTTTTTTGCTGGAGCCTCATGCAATACTTTAATAACCTAGTGAACAAAGAAGGTAAACTATAAGCAAAACACTCGTTTAGGGGTATATAAATATGACATAAGTCATCACCACTGTCACAAAATATCCAATCTAGTAGAAGAGATACACATGTAAACAATTACATATAATTCAAGTCAGAATGGAAAAAGAACTTCTGATGAGGTGCAGAGCTTGCCATCTTGACTGTAATTGTCAATACCAAAGTACAGAACATAAAATTCCTGGATGACTTCATAGGTAATTATATCCTATAAGAGAGATTATTTTATATTTTTTCCTAAGAAAATCCAATGTTTCATTTAAAATACAGTAATACTTGTTTTTGACAGAAGAGATTCCGTTTCTTTACCATTTTATAATGGAAGTTTGAGCTTTTGACTTCAGATTTTTCAAAGAGGTAATCTTTATCTTCCCTTGGCTGAAGAGTTGTGTAGAGGTTTAGGAAAATGCTGATTTGGCCAGTTTGAACTGGTTTAAAATTTTTTAGTCATTTGCTAAGCTGACTTTAAATAAAAATCTGTGGCCTCCTCTTTTTATTTCATGAATGATTTCCACTCTATTAGCATGTATCTGCCAATATTTTATCCTACTAATTATTAATTTTTGAGCAATTGGCATGGTGACTCTCTTGAAATTTTTTAGTGTAAAATCACAAAAAAAGCTGTGGTTTGTATAAATCTTTCTAATAAACTAGAAATCCATATTTGCACATGTATATTTTTTAAACTTCATTTATTTAATGACTTGTGATCCGCAAGCTTAAAATTCTGTATGTGGGTGGTTGTTGTTTTTTTTTTTGACGAAGATTAGCCCTGAGTAAACATCTGCTGCCAATCCTCCTCTTTTTGCTGAGGAAGACTGGCCCTGAGCTAACATCCGTGCCCATCTTCCTCTATTTTATGTGGGACGCCTACCACAGCGTGGCCTGACAAGCGGTGCATACATCTGCGCCCAGAATCCGAACTGGCAAACCCCCCCCCCCCGCCCCCGCTGCCAAAGCGGAACGTGCGAACTTAACTGCTGCGCCACTGGGCCGGCCCCTGTGGTTTTCATTTTCTATCAAAAAGCATTAAAAATCTCTCAGATTTCAACGCTCCAAAATTATGAGCCATAGTTAGTAGTCAGGAGTAGGATAGAATTTTAAGATGAGTGGTGAGGCAGAAAAATTGCACTTTTTGAAGTGTTTATATTATGTATTGTGTCATTTTTTGAAATGAAATAAGTGAAGAGAAATACTCTCTAAGCTTTTCTTTAGCCTCATTATTTAGCAAGAATAAATTCAATCTGATAAGGCAGAATCTTTAAAAGTTTTTTTAAGATTTCATGAGTTATCTTAAAATCAAAATTAGAATAGAATGAAGTTTTAGCTCGATTATTTTTAAAAAGTAATTTCTCAGATTTTTTTTAAAGCTCCTGGAGCTTTTTGATAGTGAAGATCCCAGAGAACGTGACTTCCTGAAGACTGTTCTGCATCGAATTTATGGAAAATTTCTGGGATTAAGAGCATTCATCAGAAAACAAATTAACAACATTTTCCTCAGGTAAATTGGTCCTATATTCATATATAGCACTTTTTTTCCCCTCCACATTTTCTTTTTATTCCAGTTCCTTTAGGTTAATTTTTATTTTCTGAAATCTGCAAATTTAAGTGACAGTATTTGAGTCATGTTTAGCCTATTTTATGGGTTTGATTGTGTCTAACTTTTTAGAAACTTGTAACCTACTTCTCATCCAAGTGGATAGTAGTAATGAAGACAGTTTTTAAGAGATAATACCAACATTATTCATATTTAAGATTCATTGAGAGGAAGAGAATTTATCTAGTTATCTATTTGAGCTTTTTGTTTAAAAAATTTGTATGTAAATACTATATAAATCAGTAGCTCTTGGAAGCGCTATCATTTGATTTTATGACAAAGCTAATTAAATTTATATGGGGCCTGTCTTTTTGCTACTTTGTAAATGATAATCTGTTAAGTAATTGCTTCAAATTAGGAGATTTAGCTGTAATACCCACATTTCAGATTTGATTTGTTTGTTTTAATTGAAGATCTGGCAAAATTAGGCTAGCATTCCCACATTGTAACAATTAGAGATGAGTAATGCCTCCCCTAGAGAGACCGTCTTTCTCCAGTTCTTTGTCATCCTCTCCTGAGTCCACTTGAGACATTTATGATACCTTCCCTGTCATGTAGTCATTTGAGTTTGACTCCCTGCTTTAAAGGCCATCCTAATCTTGGAAAGCTAGGCAGCCTGTGTTTCTGAATAAAAGTGGCTTTATCACAGATAGGTCCTTTTCTCTTGAATTTTCCTATGAGTAGAGGTTTCCTATTTTGAAAAGTATTTCTTGGAGAAAACTCATCTTCCTTGTAAATTTTTAAGTAAAATATTCTAGGTGAAATTATATTCTATTTTCTTAATATATAGCAGGTTTTAGCAAAAGTATATGTGGTTTAATAGGAAATAGACCTTCTTTTGTAAGATTGCTAAGGAGTAACTGATTTGGGGCAAAATAGCTTACAAAGAATTCCTAAAGCATGTTTGTACATTTCATATCATTGCCCTTTGGATTGATTTCCTGACCTTCCTGTGTGTCTCTCTCTCAGTTTTCTGTTGTCTGATTTTCATTACATCTGTCTTTGTTTTAAATTCAGGTTTATATATGAAACAGAACATTTCAATGGTGTTGCTGAACTCCTTGAAATATTAGGAAGGTAGGTCTGTCTTTTTTGTTCTTTTTAAGAATTAAGTAACTTTGAATGTTTTATGTATTAAAATCTTAGCTGGGGCTGGAGATATTATTTTGTATTTTAGAGTTTAAATATACAGCGCAAGAGAGTTTCTCAACTGAATTCTTATTATAGCTTTTACGGGGTCAGTATATTAAAGTTCTGCCATGCAAGACATCTGTTTCAGAATAGGCTTCCTGCTTTTGAAGCTGTGGCATGTTTTATGCCTGATCTTGCCAGACTGCCTCAGAAATTTATAGGATCTGATTGGGAAGAGATGAAATAAGCTATAGTGAATCTTTGATGAAGTTACAAGAATTCTTGTTCAGATATTGATAGACTATTCTTAATCCATCTGTTCTTTTTAAAAGAATCTGCAGCCTTTGTTTTTCATTTACATGAACACTTTGCCTTCCACGTAGCAGTATTAACTTGAGAGAAGTTTAGACCCCTCTATTTATAGTTAGAGAGTGATTTTAGTCTCCTCTATTAATATTTAGAGAATGATTATGGAAAGAACTACTTCTTAATTTCAGATCTTTCAATAAGTAAGAGAAACTACTCATTTACTTCATAAAATATTGAAAATTCTACAATATTATGATATTGACTCAGAGAGGAAAATAAAGGCAACAAAGCATAAATAAAGTGATAGGCCTTATAGAAAACAAAGATAGAAATTGCTTACTGGGACATTAATTGGCAATCCTGGTTTTCTTTTGGGATCATTCATTGACAGAAGAACAGACTTCAAAGTAGTTTGAAGATGAGTAAGTCATTCAACACCAGGATTGAAGCAGAGCACTGTTCCTTATGTACTCATGGGTATAATAACTTTTAGAGATAAAGTAGTAACTACTTACCCCTTCCCCCTGCCTTTTTTTCCCTCCAGTATTATCAATGGCTTTGCATTGCCACTGAAAGCAGAACATAAACAATTTCTAATGAAGGTTCTTATTCCTATGCATACTGCAAAAGGATTAGCTTTGTTCCATGCTCAGGTAAGTTTCAGAAAAATTTCAAATGAAGTGAATGCTGTTTCAGACTGATAGAAGGACAGAGAAATTGAGCAATATTGAAGTGGCAATTTTAAGTATAATTAAGCAATTTGCTTTATAAATTGTCCAAAGAAAATTTTTATTATATTATAATTTAAAGGTATGATATGTAGTATTATTAAGTAAACACAATGCACTTTAAGTTTAGATCTAGGAAAGATAATATCAGGTTCTCTTTTCTAGTTCAAGCCCTGACCTAATTAACTATGTGACTTTGAATAAATCCCACATAGCTGCAAAATGTTCTGTCTAGCCGTGATAACCTAGTTAGAGAATGATTTTAGTTTTCTCTGTTAATATTTACGGAATATCGTATTCGCATAGGCGTACGTGTAGAGACGTGCTGAACAACTAAAATGTTACTTCTAGTCTTGTTTCAATTAGCTTTATGTTCAGAAGTTAACTACTGAAAAAAGATCTTTTCTGAACTAGAAGTTACTTTCAAGGTTAGAAAGTTACACAATTGTGAATATATTCATTTTCATATATTGAGATAAACTAGAGTAAAATTTCTCAAAATGTGGTAATCATTTTTGTTAGCTAAATAAATGTTGTTTCACTCAGTAATATTTATAAACTCTCTCTTACGTTTACGTTTTAGCTAGCCTACTGTGTTGTACAGTTCCTGGAGAAAGATACAACACTAACAGAACCAGTAAGTGTTCTATTTATTTTTAGTTTTGGTCTACATTGTAGCATTTCATTGTAGCTTTCTTTATACCCTTATAGAGTTATTTAACAGAAGTAGTAATGTACTTTAAATTCATGTAGAAGAAGGAATGTGAGGTTAATCTACAATCAGAGAATGAGATTGGGAGGGGGCGTTCTTATGGGCTAAAAGATGTGTCTTGAACAACTTAGGTTAATATTAACATATAGTAGTTGAGATATGTGATGCCAGGATCAAATGACTACTATGAGATTTTATATACATATTACCTTCACTGATAATCTTTTAAATCTTCATTTGTCTTTTAAAATTAAAACAGGGGCCGGCCCTGTGGCTGAGTGGTTAAGTTTGTGCGCTCCGCTACGGCAGCCCAGGGTTTCTCTGGTTCAGATCCTGGGCGCGGACATGGCACCACTCATCAGGCCACGTTGAGGCAGTGTCCCATGTACTACAACTAGAAGGCCCCACAACTAAAATATGCAACTATGTACTGGGTCACCTTTGGGGAGAAGAAGGAAAAATTTAAAAATTAAAAACATAAATATATAAATTCTAAGATTTTTTCTGTATTAGGAACTTTCTGAGGCTATCCCTAGAGGTGCGTGAAAAAATTATTTACTTAGTATTCGCCCTTTAACTTAAGCTTTGTCTGTGTAACAGAACGAAAGATATCTTTCCATTCTCTGATATCTTGAGTTTTTAGACTTTTAGACTTGCAGTTCTTTCTGTAAACAGCTAAAAACAGGTTTTAAAGACAAAGCAGGAGAATTAGAAGCCCAGTATTTACATGAAACCACATAAACCTCTAAAGTGGATTAAAATTTACAACAAACCCGTGATAACTCTCAATAGAATTAAGACAAAGAAAACTCATAACAAGTCATGGTTCATGCTTGGTGAATAGTAAACAGATATAATTTAAATATAATTAAATTAATATGGGGTGATAGGGGAGATAGGTGATTTCTTTAAAAAGAGTAGATTAGGGAGAGGGATGATGGCCAGACATCTGGCCTAGGAGAGTTGGGTTAATGGAAATAGGAGCAGGATGAGGAGATAGGAAAGTAAATCTCCAAGGTGACAAAGGAAAATATTTTTCAATTCATAAAGATCTATAGATGTAGAGATTTTGCAATTTCTACCATAGGTTATTCCAGCACCAAAAAATTACAGCCATATTACTTGGTTTTGAGCCTTAATACTCATTTTCTGGAAACCTGGCATCATATAATTTGTAGGAAGCTTTGATATCTTTCCCATATCAAAGCTTCCTACAAATTATAAATAAGTCAGAGCTTTGGCTAGCTTATTACATTCTTTATGTACCTAAATCTTGTATTGAAATTATTTTCTAGAAGGTAAATGACTTTATTGTTACTTCTGTTTATGAAAGTAATGTGTGTTGATTTGGTTCACACAATACAAAATCATAAAGCACAATGTGGAGAAAATTCCTTGCAATCTTGTCTCCTAGAGATAACCATATAAGTTGGTGAATGTATTTCTGGAAAGTTTTCTGTACATACATTTATGTGTAGGTTAAACTAACTGTGACAGTGCTGACCGGGTTTTCCACCTCCCAGCATATTGTGGATCTTCCCTTATTAATCTGCTCCATTTTTTCACTGGTAACATCAATTCCATTATACGGATTATCATAACATATTGAATCAACCCTCAATTAATGGAGACTTGAGTTACTAGAGTTTTCATTGTTATAAACATGTTGTTGGATGTGAGGGGATGTTTTAGTGTGTTGGAATTGTTCTGTGTCTTGTCTCTGGAGTTGGTTACAAAACAATCTGTGTGTATAAAAATCCTCAGAACTGTACACTAGAAAAAGAAAAATATTTTTACTGTATGTTAATTTTTTTAAAAACCAAATTATTAAAATGAAAACCATGTTGCTAGGTCAAAGAGTACATGGAAATTATAACATATTCCAAGTTGCCTTCTAAAAAGTTTGAATAATATTCCAATCCCAGTGTGAAGATGCCTGTTTTTCCTCACCCTGGCCAATGCTGAATATTAAGTTTTAAAATTTTTGCTAGTCTAGTAGGTCTAATAGTCTAAATATTAATTTAATTGGCTTTTTTTGTTATTACAGGGGTTGAACTATCTTTTTATATGGTTTTTGATCATTTACATTTCTGTGTCCTTTGCCTACTTTTAACTGTTTTCCTATTATATTTTTTATCCATTTGGAGTTTTTCTTTTACCTGTGAATATACTGTTTTTAATCTTTGCCTTAAAGAACTAGAAAAAAAATTTTATGCAGTGGAATCTATTCATCATTATGGTTTCTCGCCTTGATGTCATGCTAAGAAAAATCCTTATACCCTTTGAGATTACAAAAATATTCTCCAGGGGGCTGGCCTGGTTGCATAGTGGTTAAGGTTGCACGTTCTGCTTCAGCGACCCAGGATTCACCGGTTCGGATCCTAGGCTCAGACCTGCACCCCATTCATCAAACCATGCTATAGTGGCATCCCATATGCAAAATAGAGGAAGATTGGCACAGATGTTAGCTCAGTGACAATCCTCCTCAAGCAAAAAGAGCATTGGCAACAGATGTTAGCTCAGGGTCCATCTTCCTCACGAAAACAAAATGTATATATATACACATATACTCCAGTATCATATTTTTTTTTTTTGAGGAAGATTAGCCCTGAGCTAACTGCTGCCAATCCTCCTCTTTTTGCTGAGGAAGACTGGCCCTGAGCTAACATCCATGCCCATCTTCCTCTACTTTATATGTGGGATGCCTGCCACAGCATGGTCTGTCAAGCGGTACCATGTCCGCACCTGGGATCCAAACCAGCGAACCCTAGGCCACCAAAGCAGAACGTGCACACTTGACCGCTGTGCCACCAGGCCAGCCTCATATTCTAGTTATTTTATGGATTTAGTTTTTATCTGTAAAAACTTTATTCCATCTATAGTAGTTTCCTAGGGCTGCCATGACAAATTACCACAAACTTGGTGGCTTAAAATAACAGACATTTATTCTATCTGTTCTGAAGGCAGGAATCCAAAATCAAGGTGTGGGCAGGGCTGCACTCCCTCCACATGCCCTTGGGGAGATTCTTTCCTTGCCTCCTCCAGTTTCTGGTGTCTCCGGGTGTTCCTTGACTTGTGTCTGCTTCGCTCCGGTCACACACTGCTGCCTCCTCTTCTGTCTCTCCTCTGTGCGTCTCTTATAAGGACACTTGTTGTTTATTTAGGGCCCACCCAGGTAACCTGGGATGATTTCATCTCGAGATCCTGACTTAATTATATCTGTAAAGACCCATTTTCCAAATAAATCACATTCATAGATTCTAGAGATTAGGACATGGACATATCTTTTGGGGGGCCACCATTCAACCCACTACACCATTTGAAATCGAAATTTGTGTGTGACAGGGGTAAGGAACTGTATTAGTTGTCTACTGCTACATAACAAATTATCACAAAATTTAATGGCTTAAAACACAAACATTTATTATTACATAGTTTCTGTGCATCAGGAATCCAGGCACGAATTAGCTGGATCCTCTGCTTCAGTGTCTCTCTCAAGGCTGCAGTTAAGGTGTCGGCCAGGGCTGGAGTCTCATATAAAGGCTCAGATGAGGAAGGATCTGCTTCACGTGGTTGTTGGCAGAATTCTGTTCCTCAAGTGCTGTTGGACTGAGGGCCTCAGTTCCTAGTTGGCTGTTGGCCAGAGGCCACCGTCAATTCCTTGCCCTGGGGGCCTGTCCAACATAGCAGCTTGCTTTACCAAAGCTTGCAAGATGAGAAGGCTCTAGAGAGAGTCTGCTGATAACATAAAGTCACAATCTTTTGTAACCTACCTATGGAAGTGACATTCTCCCCCTTTTCCACATTCTGCTGGTTAGAAGCAAGTCACTTAGCCCACACTTAAGAGGAGGAGATTACACAAGAGTAGTGAATTTAGGAAGGATCATAAGAGATCATTTTAGGGATCCACCTACCAAAGGAGCTACATTTTTTTCTTTATAAATAGTGACCCACCAGTCCAAGAACTACCACTTGAATGACTAATCTGTTTCCCATGGAACTGAAATGCCACCTTTGTCATATGTTAAATCCCGTATACATGAGCCTGTCTAGTCTTCTATTTCATGTGTCTTTTCTCTCAGTTTCCGTGCTATCATCATCTTGTTGTAATTGCTGATATCAGTAGTGCAGGTTCTATTCCATTAATTTTCTCCCTGCTACCCACTCCAAAAATTCTTAGCTATTTGCTTACATTTTTGGATTTAGAATAAATGTTTCTAGTTTCAGAAAATAATTCAGTTGGTATTTGATTGAAATTATATTGAATTTAAAAGTATATGAGAAATCTATATAATATTGAATCATCTATTTGTAGTCTTTCATGATATTCAGTAAAGATTTATATTTTTCTTCATATAAATCTTAAACATTTCTTGCAAATTTTATTCATGTATATTAGTTTTTGTTATGAAAGGTATCTTTTTTATTTTTATCTGATTATTATTACTGATACTTTGTTTTATAAAGATATCTATTTTTATATATTTATCTTTTATGTGGCCACATATTGTATTTTCCTACTCCTTTCAGTATTTTTTCAGTTTTTTAAATATTTAGGGGTGTATAATTATTACATACTTAGACAAATAAGTATAATTCTTCTATTCCTTTCCAATATTATTTATCAAATCCTTATCTTACTGGATTGGCTCCAGAATAATGTTCTTCCCAATCTTGATATAAATGAGTATTCTTCATTATTGGACCACACCAATATCTTAAAAGGCTGTCAAAGATCTGTCGCTGCAAAAGCATCAGGCCCAGATGGTTTTACAGCTTATTTTCAAGAAGGCATTATATAAGATGATTGTTGATGGTTTCTGATAAATTTCCTAATTCTAGCTTACTAAATTTTTATCAGAGTATATAGTCAATCAAAAATATCAAATAACTTCAAAATCTTTTGAGATGATCATATAGGTTTTCCCCCCTTTTTACCTTATAATTTTGATGAGTGAGCCATCCTGGAATTCTGGAATAAGATATAATAGGCAGGTAGTATTATTCTGTTAATATACAGTTATATTCAGTTTAATACAAATTTTTGCAACTTTGTTCACTAAAATTCATGATGCCTTGTGTTTTGTTGTATTTTGGTTATCAAGATTGTGCTAGCCATGGGGCCAGCCCTGTGGCCGAGTGGTTAAAGTTCCACGTACTCTGCTGCTTCTGTGGCCCGGGTTCACAGGTTCGAATCCCAGCCGTGGACCTACTCCACTCATCAGCCATGCTGTGGAGGTGTCCCACATGCAAAATGGAGGAGAATTGGCATGGATGTTAGCTCAGGGCGAATCTTCCTCACCAAAACAAAAAGAGACTGTGCTAGCCATGAAATAAATTGGGGAGCTTTCTGACTTTTTTGGTGCTTCATAATGATTTAAATAATAGAAATTATCTGTTCCTGGGGGCCGGCCCGGTGGTGCAGCAGTTCAGTTCACACATTCTGCTTTGGCAGCCCAGGGTTCACTGGTTCAAATCCTGGGTGCAGACCTACCCACTGCATGTCAAGCCATGCTGTGGCAGGCGTCCCACATAAAGTAGAGGAAGATGAGCACAGATGTTAGCTCAGGGCCAGTCTTCCTCAGCAAAAAGAGGAGGATTGGCAGCACATGTTAGCTAAGGGCTAATCTTCCTCAAAAATAAAATCTATTCCTTAGTTTCTCTCTAAAATAACCTCCCTTTCTCACCTCCCAAGCCTTTATCATATTTTCCTTTATTTTCTTAGTAAGTAGCACTTGCTGCTATTAAAATTATTTTATTTATATGTTTAATTGATAACTTATGTTGGTCTCCCTGCTTCATGAAAATTAGGGACCTCATCTCTCTCTTTCATCACTGTGTCCCTAGCATCTAGGACAGTATCTGGTACAAAGGCAGTCAATAAATATGTGTTGAATTAGTAAACATCTAAGGCTGAGCAGATAGTCTGGGGATACACTTAGATATTAAATAATATTGATTTACTTCAGAATGGATATTAATATAATCACAACTATTAAAAATTTCCTGGGATTAACCAGCTTCATTGCTTATTAATTCATGCTAACCTTTTCCTTTTGTGCAGGTGATCAGAGGATTGCTGAAATTTTGGCCAAAAACATGCAGTCAGAAAGAGGTCAGTTTTGTTCAACAAAAATATTGCATTTTATTAGAGCTTCCAACTCAGGGCTGTAAACTACACTTCTTTGGGCTGGCTGTATTGTCAACGCTACCAAGCAGGAGCTGTTCTATGCGGACTAGAGAGGCTTGGTAGAATGTCTGTATGTTATAGTAAATTGCATATGCCATCAAGACTGTTTTTGTCCACTGTGTAATGTGTAGGTTAATCTTCTCATTTGTATGTTTTCTGTATTAACATCATATAATTTGTCATAATATGTTTCTTAAAAGAAAATTTTTTTAACCTAGGTGATGTTTTTAGGAGAAATTGAAGAAATCTTAGATGTCATTGAACCAACACAGTTCAAAAAAATTGAAGAGCCCCTTTTTAAGCAGATATCCAAGTGTGTATCTAGTTCTCATTTTCAGGTATGATGTTTTCAGTGAAGCCATTTTTATTTTATACTATTACTTCTTTTTTCTTTTAGTTTTGACATTTCTAAATGTCTTTTTTAGGTTGCAGAAAGGGCATTGTACTTCTGGAATAATGAATATATTCTTAGTTTGATCGAGGAGAATATTGATAAAATTCTGCCAATTATGTTTGGTAGTTTGTACAAAATCTCCAAAGAACACTGGAATCAGTAAGTGTCTTTTATGTTGATTATGTTGTTCTTGTGTTTTTGTTTTTTTAACCTTTTGGTCATTTGATCTCCTAACTCATACATGAAACCTATACTAGAACAACTTCTAAAGTTAGAACTTACTCTAAGATTAACCTCACAGTTTCCTCCGATTCTGCACTTATTTTTATAGCTTTATGACGTTTGTAAATGTATGTGTCTGTATGTTCTTACTTTCAATTTAAAATTGCAAATCGCCCTGATGGTGGGATTATTTGGTGTGACATTCTGCACCACTGTGTGGTCAAACCCTGTTGGGGAGACAAACCCAACATCTGTGGAGGATGCACCCTGTATGAAGGCCAAGTGGGTTGATCTGCTGCCAGTATGCAGTCCCACCTCTCCAGACAGCACTACCCCAGGGAGAAGCTGATGTGCTTAAGGTCATATCAGTGATGTTTAGATTGCATATATTCTGACTTCTGTAAAATCCTTATCCTGCTTTCTACTTTGCCTCTTACAAATTATGGTAATAGGATCTTTTTCATCTTCTTTTAATGCTGTTACTGAGGGTTTGAGACAATAGACTCTAGAGCAGACATGAAGATAACCATAACGTTTTTAGTTAGTCTAATCTAAGCATGATACAGTGGGAAGGACATGAGTTTTGGGATCAGACAAACCATCTCTACCACGATGGCTGCATGAGCTTGAGCAGATTCCTAAACCTCTTGCCCCTTAGTTTATCATCTCTACGGTGGATTAAGTGAATCAGCCAGCATTTTAACTCATTTCAGAGATGACTGTGTTACATTGCTTATCTGTTAGTAGCATTAATAACCCAGGGCTGGCTTATTTTCCTTTTAGGACCATTGTAGCATTGGTATACAATGTGTTGAAAACCCTAATGGAAATGAATGGCAAGCTTTTCGATGACCTTACTAGCTCATACAAAGCTGAAAGACAAAGGTATTTGATGTTTTTAATTACGAAGTCGTCTATTATACATTTTAGGTTAATTGAATGTGATTCAGTTCAATAAGTTATGTTCTCTAAGTTAAAATTATAATGTTGAAGAAGTCAATTAAGCATTATAATTTGAAAGTCTCTAAACACTTCTAAGTCATTTCCAGGTAAACTTCCCCTCATGGTTAAATGATGATTTTAATGTGGATCATAAGTCCTCTGTTTTTCTTATTCTGAGCCTTAGGTTTCATCAGTCTGGTAGCATCTGCATTGTGAAATACAGTTTATGCTGAATTTTAAATACTATTTTATACAACTTTCTTATATTTATGAAAATCGTTTTTGTCTACATGGGCTTTCAGAGTGAGCTTTAACTCTTCAGCTGCTCCTCGCACAATAACTGGATAGTTTTTAAGTGGCACATTTTAACAGGGTGGTATTTTAACGTCAGCACAGTTCTTGTTTGGGAAGAGGGAACTCACATAATGATGTGCCTATGGCTCAGTACTATTAATTCATATTTTGCTCCTTGCAATAATATATATATTTTAGAGAATAAATGATAGGACACATCAGCATTTAGGAACTTGGCTTAATGATTACCTCTTTTTGAGAATTTCATAAATTACTAGAAAATAATCTAAAAATTACTTCCTTTTCAAAAAAATTTTAAAAATAAAAATTACTTCCTTCTCATATATTTATTTCAAACTTAAGGGGGACAGTACAGTAACCACTGTACCTGAGTCCACCCATCATTTGAGGATAATAGTTACCATTTACTTCTAATAAGTATATTACCTGTACCCTTTGGAAAAGCTGATCTATTCTAAGTTCTTAGTCGTGATTTTCTTGTGGCAAGTGGAGAAAGGACAGCTCTCTTTCAAGGCCATCCTAGTCCATCAACAACTAACTCAATGCATTCTTTCTTTTAAATAGTACTTTTCAGGCAGATATAGAAATTAGGTACCGGGGCCGGCCCGGTGGCACAGTGGTTAAGTTCACACATTCCGCTTTGGCAGCCCAGGGTTCGTTGGTTCGGATCCCAAGTGTGGACATGGCACCACTTGTCAAGCCATGCTGTGGCAGGCATCCCACATATAAAGTAGAGGAAGAGGGGCGTGGACGTTAGCTCAGGGCCAGCCTTCCTCAGCAAAAAGAGGAGGATTGGCAGATGTTAACTCAGAGCTAATCTTCCTCAAAAAAAAAAAAAAGAAAGAAAGAAAGAAAGAAATTAGGTACCTAGTTTGAGCCCCAGGAAGCAATGAGAAGAAAGTAAAGATGAGTAGGGTCATATGAAACTTACATTTGAAAATGTATATTTCACATGACTAATAATCACTGTCTTACTATCAGCATAAGTGAGCACCTTTGTCCCTTTAAATCATATATAACTGCAGAACCATAAGCCCATGTTTTTTTTCACATGTTCATATAGCCCTTCAGAATAGTTTGGTCCAAGTTATTCAGAAGTATTTTCCTTAAGAATTGAAACTAAGTAGTTGAAACAACATATAAAACATTTTGACTTTTTTTTAGAGAGAGATTATTCAAACTTTAAAGTTTTCACTTCACATCTAAGAGACAAGAGACAGTAAAATAGACTGGTTAGTAGCTAGAGATGTGATGCCAGAAGATGAGGATTCTACCTGGAAATGGCTCCAGAGTGAGCTTGTAGCCAACCCTTCAGTCCTTCTGTCTGTAAAGGAGTGATCATGACCACTACGGGGACCGCAAGGGATTTACATGAGAAAGTTATTAACTACGTGAGAGTACTTGGTCCACGTAAAGCACTGTAAAGCACGGACGACATGGTGGTCCTTGTGGTGGCCTGATACCACGCAGGGGCGGGAAAGCAAGTCGCAACTGTCAGTTGGTATGGGAGATGCACGGATGTCGTGTTACACTTAGGAGAGGGACAGGAGTAATGAGGCGCTCCAGGGAATTGCCCCCAAACGCTTCAGTTGAGGGATTCAAGTGAAATGTGGGGGAAAGAGGTCTTCTCCAGCAAAGTGCCAAACAGCATGCTTCTTCAGGCTCTGAAATAACAGTTTCTGATTACAAAAATTTTGGTTTATCTACAGAGAGAAAAAGAAGGAATTGGAACGTGAAGAATTATGGAAAAAATTAGAGGAGCTAAAGCTAAAGAAAGCTCTAGAAAAGCAGAACAGTGCTTACAACATGCACAGTATTCTCAGCAATACAAGTGACGAATAAAAAAAGCCTACCACCTCTTTGATAGGCACAGTTTTTGTACACTTTTTTGAAATATGTAAAAATTACAAAACAAACCTCATCAGTATAATATAATTAAAAGGCCAATTTTTTTTCTGGCAACTGTAAATGAGAAAACATATGGACTAAACATAGCCCTGTGCTATATCATGGCCACAGTATATTGTAACCTTTGTCTAATCATTGATTTATTGTGTCACTTCTGAAGTTTCACAGAAATGAACTTTCATCTATGATATGAGTGAGATAATTATGGGAGTGGTAAGAATTATGACTTGAATTCTTTTTTTGATTGTGTTGCACATAGATATAGTAATCTGCGCTGTATATTTTTCCCTTTTATAATGTGCTTTTCACATTGCTGCAGACCTTGGTTATATCCTAGGAAAAAGAATATTTCCTAAAATAAAACTAAGGTATAATTACCCTTCCCTTCATCTCTCCCAGAAACATGATGGGGGAGTTACCTGCCCTAAGCCTGCCTTCATTAGAGATATTACTGTACTCTGGAATTTGAGCAAAAACTTAAATCTCCAGGCTTTTTAAAGCACAAACTATAAATAAAAGCTGGGAAAGTAAACCAAATTCCTAAGATTGTTCCTCACGAACATCCTCCTCCATCTTAACTTCCCAGTGAGACGAGCACAGATCACTGGAGGCAGCGCAGGTGAACGCTCAGCCTGCCTCTCAGTTCATTCCTCCTCTTCCTCCCGAAGGCTGAAGGCAGGGCCTTTCCAGTCCTCACAACCTGCCCTTCCTCCAGTCCCCTCCTGACCCAGGGATGGAGGCTCTGAGTCCCACAATGTGGCGACGCAGAGCACTCACTGTCACTGCCTGGCTTTATTTAAAGGAAATGCAGTAGGCTTCCTCTGTAGAGTTCTGAAAAAGGTGACTATAGAGAGGTCCTGTACGTTCTCACTTGGTCAAGTCTTTCTCACATCTTGTGTTGTCAGAGTACCATTCCAATCTCTTAACTTGCGGTCGTGTGGCAAACTGTTTTGTAATGAAAGATCTTCATTGGGGGACTGAGCAGCATTTAATAAAGTCTATGTTTGTATTTTGCCTCATGTGGTCTTTGCATTTTTCAGCTCTAAGTTTAGGCATCCAGAAGCTTGCCCCCTTTTATATATACACATGTATACGTATAGAAAACTTTAAGGCAAATCGTAGGATATGTTCTAACTAAAAAAAGATTATGTGCCAGAGTTGGGTGTCCCAGCCATTTACCAAAGTATATGCTTTATAGAATATTTGCATAAAATTCTAAGTTCTAGGATATCCTTCCATCTTCTTTCACGTCCCTTTATGTTCAGAGGATGGGTTTAATTTACCTTAAGTGTTAGTTTTAATTAAAGTAGACCCATTAAGATAAATCTCAAAATCTGTAATCAGTAAGAGCACTGGGTTTTTCTGTGGGGGCAGGGAGATTGTGGCAGAGTCCAACGTCAGAGGTTATTATAAAGTTGTCAACTACTGATGTCTGATTCCACTCTTTCACATCCATGAAAAACTGCAGCATGGCTTCTGGACACTAGTCCTTGGTCACTGTAAAAGCAACTCCTCTCACTCACTGAGGCCCCAGCAGAAACTCTTCCTCTCCGCACATGCCTCCGAGTGCACCGTGTTCTCCAGCAGCCGCCCCATCTCAGCCCTCCAGGTCAACGTGTTCTTGCCAGGTCTCCACACTAACCCACCAGCAGCCAGGACTACTGACAGCAGGGCCAGGGCAGGTGCCAGGAAAGGGTGATCTACTAGGGACACAGGAGAGAGGCAAGGCCCTGCCTTCCAGAAAGTGAAGGTTAGGTCCAAATGGCTATTTTCTGAAAGGTTTAGGCACAGATTTCTTTTACTGACGAGCAGCCAGAGTGGATTTTGGCAGGCTGCAGCTAATAGTTGTTGAAGTTTTTCTTTGGCGAGCTAAAAATGCTCATTTCCTAATTATCTACTTATTCTAAAGAACACTGAAAAGGTCACTCAACTTTCCACAATACGGGAAATGCAGTTTTAGTATGTTACGTTCTTTGGAGCAAATTTTATTAGATATTTAAGTAACATTAAAGTGGTGTGTCATCTTTAGAGATACTTTAAAAGGCACACACACCTGTTTTTCAGTACTGTTAATGTAAGCTTTTATGCCTGGCTTTGCATATGCCTTACACTAAGATTATACAGAGACGAGACCTAGGCTAAAACTTGAATTTGCATGCTTCTGAGGCATAGAAAAGTAGCAGGGAATATTTATTTACACAAGTTCACTTTTAATATTTCAACCAAAAAACACAAGTTTCTTGCTGCTAAGTTAGACATGAGATAAAAATGCCCTACTCATATATTTGAATCTTTCTCTTTGAATTACCTAAAGCCAGGTTATGAAATTCAGAAAATGCTGCCAAGTCCTCTTTGGGTGCAAAGGGCATGTAAATAATTTAAAATTACGGAAACAATTTTCATAACCTTAAATCAGCCGATGGCTGCCATGTGAAAAATACCCAGATGGCAGTCATCTCTGTCATAGGCCGAGGCCGAGGGCTTTTAGGGCCATACGAGTGCCCCTTTCTCAGATGGGTGGTTTTACAGGACAGTTCACAGGGCTCAGTCCGTGACTCTTCCTGATCATCCACCATCAGTCGCCATGCCCACCCTACCCTTCCCTGGACGCAGTCAGGACATACCTTGGAGTCCAGATCCAGCTGTGTCAGGAGCCCAGGCTCACGCTGCCTTTTATTTGGAGTCAGAGAATGGAAGCGTACCAGTGCCTATTGATTTAGCAGATATTCAGACTGGCACACCGATTCCTTTTGTATTAACCTAACTTTTATTTACTAGCTAATGGAATCATCAAAATACACTGAGTAGGCACCTACTATGTCCATATGTCCTAGTTCTTTTGTGTGTTAATCACTCTCACCTCTTAGACCTGCGTCAACAAATATTCCAGCCAGACAGGTAGGTGGCCAGTCAGTCCACAAGAAATCTACTTACCAGTTCCTAGTAGCTTTAAAAAAGACTCCTTTAATATTTTACAAATGAGAGAGCTTGTCAGAGGCTGGACAATGTAAACGGCAGATGATGCCAGAGACACGGGGCTTTTGCCTTTGTGTACAGTGCACAGGTTTCCAACACGACCTACACATCCGGAGGATCAGGATTTGGGGGGAAAAAATCACTCTCTTCCGTCGACTTTAAAAACCTCAGGGGAAAAAACCTAAGGTAAAAGCAGACCCTTAATTATCCTGTTAGAGCTTCACTATACACCAAACCAAATAAGAGGAAAGGCAGCTTTCACAAAGCTTTGGAAACTTGATATGTATCTAATTCCATCTTCCACAAACCCCATTCATACATCGTATGTCAAAAATGTTCATTAATAATTTAAATACTTAAATAATTTTTAGGTTATCCGTTGGATCTGTTCCGTTAGGCTCGAAACAGCCTCTTTTGGTGCCAGGTGAGAAGCTGCGGTTTGACAGGCTGTCCCTCCCAGCAGACAGGTTCCTCGAGTGAGTACAGGATTGCTGGTACTCGGTCCATCAAAGCGGAAGCGATGAAGACTTCCATCGACGGAGGCGGTTCTGTGAACCACACAGGCAACTTCAGCTTATGTGGTTCGTTGCCTGACCTCTTCTTTTAAGGTATCTCTTCCTAATTTTGATCATCCATTTCACACTCAGTTTGGCAAACTCTGCTGCTTTAAATAATGCCAAGAAGGCCCCACAGAGAAGAGCGATTGTGTTCCAAGGATTGGCAGTGATTATCTGTAAAACAGAAACCAGCATGAGTTTATTAGTTTGCTTCAATTTTGATTCTTGGGTGAGACTCGTGTTACTGTCAAGAGCCCCTCGCCCCAAATTACTGGGGTGACAAGAAAAACATTTGGGTTCCAAAACTGCCAAAACTCTGTACTTGGTTCAGACTATTCCTTCAATGGCCACAGTTCAGAGGAGAAAAACACTAATCCTTCCCTATAATAAAGTGATCTTGAAAGAAAAAATTTGTTTTTCAAAAAAGCACTGCACAAATAAGGTATTCAGCACTGAGCTTTAAATTTTTGGCCTAATTTACAAGTGACCTTGCTTTGAGACAAATTTCCCCTAAACTATGTGCAGTCCATGTCAAGGTCGGGTCCTCCTGCACTTCTCCCCTCCAGTCCAATGACTGTCTCTCCTCCCCCGCTCAGCGCACGGACTCCTGCTCCAGGCCGTGCCCTCGGACTGCCCTGCCTGGGACGCTGTCCTCCAGGCTAGATTTACCACTCCTTCAGGGCTCCTCAGAGATGCTGACCACTAAGCCAAAACCCTCTCGACTTCAGCAGAGATTTATCCCGCAAACTCCTCTGGCAGTTACTTACTGTCTGGAATTAGTCCCTTTACAGCTGGAGATTGCTCTCTCACTCAAAGTTAAGCCCTGTAAGGCTGAGGCCGTCTCTGGGATTTCTAAGTTCCCAGCATGATAAATGCACAGCACTTAAGTCCCAGTTTAGCAGGAAGAACTGAGACAATCTGAGCCTCGGGGTTCACACATGCAAAATGGCTATATGCCACCAGCACTATTTCGGACTATTGTGAAGCTGAGTGACAATGCAAGGGAAGCAGGCTTCAAACATGGGGCTTTGCCTGGCCCAAAATAGGTACCTCATACTGAATACAGTAGGTTAAAAACTGTCTGATCACAGGTTTGACATGAGCAGCTGAAGGTGCTCATTCTTCCTCCCAGTCTTGATTCAGGAAGCCTCTGCCCGTGGCTGCTCGTACGTGGCCTTGAGAGTGGTGCCGGGTGCTAATGGAACCATCCACGTCAAAGAGCCCCTCCCTGTTCGAGTCTCAGCCCTGCGAGAAAGTCTCCCCGGAGCCATAACCATATCAGGGCATTTTGTGATCATCTAAAGGCCAGTCAGGATTAGATTCTGGACTGGCTCTGGTGGTGTCTCACAAATGTTCCTTTGGCAAAGCTGTGCCACTATTCCTTCCCTTCTGAAACCGTGAGTCTGAGAATTCAGCATTAACTGAGGCTCTGTTAATTTTTTATTTGTACCTTTCTGCTCTGACTTAGAACAAATAATGAGGATTCTTATCCTACAGAGAACCACTAAAGAATGGCTTCCAACAGCAGTAATCTAGACGTTAGCTTCATGCTTTCTACTCAGTTCATTTGATTAATGTTACTATGAAGCAGCTCCTCTGTACTGAGCACTCTGCTGGGCACCAGATAAGTCACGGTGAACAAAAACAAGGTCCCCACCTTCAGAGGACAACAGTCAAGTGACGAAGACAAGATTAAACAAACAATACAGGGGCTGGCCCCATGGCCGAGTGGTGAAGTTCGCGCGCTCCACTGCAGGCGGCCCAGTGTTTCGTTGGTTCGAATCCTGGGCGCGGATGTGGCACTGCTCATCAAGCCACGCTGAGGCAGCGTCCCACATGCCACAACTAGAAGGACCCACAACGAAGAATATACAACTATATACTGGGGGGCTTTGGGGAGAAAGAGGAAAAAAATAAAATCTTAAAAAAAAAAAAAATACAGAGCATGAACATCATAAATATGAAGAACAAACTGATTTGGGCTAGGAGAGAGGAGGAGGGCCTGCAAGGATGAGCCCAAATGCTCAGGCCAGGGAGTCTGCTCTCATCATCTTAAGTAATACTCACATCTTGGACTTTCTGGATGAAGGGGTCTTTCCACTCGAAGACCACAAAAAACAACTGAGCACTTTTCTCGGCAGCTGGCCTCTGGTCATTGTAGTTAACCACGCTCGTCTAGGTACAGAGGAGAGAGAGCAGTGTTACCGCCTCGGTGCCCTCCCCTGCCCGGCCCATGGGAAAAGAGGGTAGGGGGCCTCAGACCTTGGCTCTCCTCACACGACGTTTTGGAGGAAGAGAGCCAAAAATCTCATAGACACAACCCTTCTGCAACTGGTACCAGAGACAAGACTTTGTCTTGTCTTGGTTTCCATAGTTCTTCGGGGGAAATGGCTAGGATCTGGGATGTACAAGAAGTGTTTTGGATGGTTACCAAAATCTCATTAGGTATCTGTAGTCGTGATTAAACCATATTAAAAGTACTGCATAAGACTCACAATTAAATGCCATAAAAATCCCAAATTTCAAAATACTTGATCTTAAGAGCTGAGTATTTCAACCGTTCTGGTCTACAGGAACAAAGCACCACCTCACAGGTCCCCACAGCTGAGCGTTTCCTGTAAGTGCGTCGTAGGCATGTTCGCTAAGGTCTGGTTCTCGGTTACTAAAGCGGCTGCGTGGCGTCACAGAGAGCAGACAGGTTCCAGAGGCAGGAGCCCAGCCCCGGGCCAGAGGGTTGGGTCCATCATCTGATCTGAGCCTGCGCTTTGCCACTCATAAAACGGGACAAAATGCCCACCTCACGGAGGGGCGGTGAGGGTCAAATGAAACAATACGTATGAAAGAATTTTAAGCTTTAAAACAATGTAAAAACATTTAAAATTTTTGTTCAAAAGCGTTCATGTGCCCCACCAAGACTTCCAATTCAGACAACAACGAACGGCACATAAAGCAATCTAAAATGCAGAGGTCCACTGGGGTTGTGGCCCCCTTGGTTTCAGAGCACAGCTGGAACCACCAGGAGAGCCGGGGTCCACTGGGGTCACACCCGACTGTAAGGGGAACACACTGAGTCTCTGTTCTCATCTGTTGTGGGGCCAGATGAGAAGGGACCTGGAGTTCCTGGAGAAAAGTGTGGAGTAAAAATCCAGGAGATGACAGTTATCTTACAAAATAGGAATATTTTAAGGATCTGTTGCCAGGGGGGTTGTCGCCTTTTAAGGCAGGAAAAAAGCGCCAGTCGTCTTGCAGAAAACTGGCTTTTAGCCCTCCCCAAAGGCCTCCAATCCAGAGTCGTCCCAGGAGCCAGGACATGGGAAGGGGCAGAGCTGGAGGAGCGCGTAGCTTCTGGCCCATCATGGCCCTGTCAGTTGGAGGAGCTCCTTCTCCTCCAACCCAGCCCTCTCCAGTGCTGCCCCTCAGAGTCCAGCCCAAATGCACCACCACCTCTGCGGAGGAGCAGAGGGGGCGAGAAGAGCCCCGTCTCCTCTCTGCCTCTGCAGGTCCCCAGCCACTGACACACGGGACGCTCAGGCTCTGGGTGTGGAGGCCACAGGAGGGCGGAGAGCCACTGCCAAGGCAGAAGCCCCCAAGGTGGGTGTGCAGCCTGGCTTTTGGGGGAGACTGACAAACAGCCCTGTTGAGGCAACCAAAACGTCCCATCCCCCCATCCTCACTTGCTTTTTCCAAGGTCCTCTCCATGCGTCACCGGGATCACGGCTAGAAACTCCCTGCCTATCTCCTGGCTCCAGGCCAGTGGGCTGAAGACTTTTTGATCACACTTCCCATTAATAAAAATTTTGAGCATGTACCCAACATATTTATAACTTTCTTAGAAGTGATGTGACGTTACTATCATTGTTCTAATGTTACATGCATTTTTAAACATTCAAAAACAGAAAAAGGATGAGATAAAAAATTAACACAAAAAGCAAGCTACTATTTCCCTCCTGCATCCCAGTGGATCATCACGCGCGTGCAACAGTTTAGGGGCCACTGTAGCAAGTCTCTCTTCCCTGCAAATAACTGATCTTTCTGCAGCTGCCCGTCTCTCAGAGCGCCAGGGGGTGCAGGCTAAGGACACAGGCTCCAGCTTCAGATACAGCTGGGCGAGTTACGCACTCTGCAAAATGCAGAGGTTTCTGCACCCCTGTGTTCTGTGAGGACCAGCGGTGACGGAGGGAAAGGGCCTGGGAAGAACACGTAAACCCCTGCCATGGGGTCCCTGCTGATCATGATGACGGTCTCCCCAACCCTTAAGACCCTGCGGAAGGTCATCTCCTCTGTGAAGCTTCCCTCCACCCCAGATGCAAGGGGAGAGTCACTGGCAGTGCAAAGCAAACCCAGTGCCACCCACCTCCTGCCGGAACTCCACTGCTTCCCGCCCGTCCTCCTCCTTGGTCTTCACCAGGGACATCTTGACCCACGTGCGGAAGCCCCCAGAGAACTTCCAGCTGGAATAGGCGCTCTCACAGGCCTGCATGAAGCCCACCCTGTCTGGGCTTGGAGGACAGAGAAGAAAGGACCAAGTCAGTCAGGCCTCACAGCAGGACTCACACGTGGCCAGACAAACTCCAGCCCCTACTTCGAGCCGGTTTCTTTGCTGGCACCACCAGGATGCTGCCTACTCCCTGCTGCTTCTCCAAGTTCTGCTTCCTGGCTTCTAAATGGTGAGGCTTCTAAATCACTCAGCTCAAGGCAAGAACGCGATCCCTGAAGCTCCCAATGGGAGAATTCCTCCTCCTTCCTGCCCCCTCGTTCCCACCACCTGCTCCCAGGGCCATGGGCACTGAAGGCTGCAGACACGCCCCACAGCACAGTGCTCCTGGCAACTCGGAGACCACTGGACGTCAGCACCTTGAGGACCCCTCCCTGGCCTGTCAGCCTCCCGGTGGAAGGCTCAGAGAGGGGAAGAGAGTTCCTTGGGGAACTCCCAGCCAGATGGAACACCCACAGCGTCTGCCTGGGGTGGTGGAGGTGCAGCAAGATCATCAAGTGCACACAAGCAAGTGGAAACGGCAGTGCAGTATTAAGGAAGCTCACGCAAAGAGCACACAGAGGGCATGGGGGTAAGGTGACACAGGCCAGCTTCAAGCGGGGAAAGAAGAGGGAATAAGTGGCCAAGAGGGCAGAAGATGCCAAGGCGGAGGCTTCACAAGCTCCAGAACAGGAAGGACGGGGCAGTGTTGGTGTGAACGGCAGAGGAAGCTGCCTCTCCTCTGCTGTGGCTGCCTCCCTACTTCCTCCAAATGAAGCCCCAGGGCTCCACAGGACCCACGGGGACCGAGTCACCCTCGACTCAGGCACATGCAGAAAATGAGCAATGAGCACTCTGGGCCCTAGAGATGGCACCATGGCGTGTCTCCATGGCAGACAGGAGCTGTCATCCTCATATTAGAAACGTGTGGCTAACACACACCAAGCACTCAGCAAGGGGCAGACACAGTTCCCCAGACCCTGCAGGGGAAACCTGGCACAGGGGAGGACGGCCCTCAAGGGGCCACACGATCAAGGCTGCACCCTCCTGTCTTCAGGAGCCCCAGCACCGGGCTGACCAAACCTCTCTGCCGGATGAGGCCAGCTCTGCGTGCAGGAGTCAGAGCAGCCCCCGCACCAGACTTAACTGAGTGAGGGGTCTCATGGACCAGCTGAGCCCGAGGCCCTTCTCCAGTTGGTCCTTCTTTGGGCCAGTGGGTCATCCGCAGCCCCGCTCCCCTGTCCCCGCCCCCACGCCCTAGCCCAGGGATGTGCAAGGCTGGAATAAGATGGAGTATACAGCAAACCCACTGTGCACTCTAAAAGGCCACCTTTGCAGGAACTCCTGGAAAGAAGAGAAGAGGAGGTAATCGATGGCGCTGAAGTCCTCGCTACTCTTGTTCAGGCGGAACTGGAGGAAGACCAGCTCCCGCTTCTTCACTTCACGGGGCCCCTGCACGACCAGGGCGGACTTCTGCAGAGACACAAAGGCCAGAATCTCAGCCCTGGGAGAGCTGCGTGGCTGCTCCCGACCCTCGCCTGGGGCACAGAGACTTCAGAGTCTGCCTGGAGGCCTGACTGGAAAGCCCAAACCTCCTCAGCGCCCTGGCAGCCCCCAAAGTGACCCTGGCCACACCCTCCTGCTCAGGGAGCCAGGTCGGCGCCTGCCTCCTGCTCAGCCCTCAGGGCAGCTCTCCGGGTCTAGTGCCCCAACCAGAGCTGCATGCGCCTCGTCCCCTGTCCACTTTTCTCATCGGTTGGCTGGGCCATGGAAGCTCTTTATCTAGAAAGGACATGAACTTCCATCTGTTATATGTACAATGTTTCCTTCTAGTCTGTTGCTTTTCTGTTAACTTTGTTTCTAATGCCATTTGTTATATGAAGCTCTAAATTTGCTGTAGTGAAATTTATAAATCTTTTTCTTTACATCTTCTGGGTTTTGCTTGCAAAGGAAAATTATATCAATATTACATCAAATCACATAAATTATATCAAAATTATATCAATATGCTCCTCTACTTTAAAGCACTTTTTTAAAAACTTTTTTACATTTAGAGGCTCTCTATGCCTGGCTTCCAGTTTTGTATACGGCGTGCACAGGGCTCCAACTCTCCAAACAATGCGAAGATGTGGGCTGGACCCCGGGTGTTCACACCGCGCTGGCACCTGACTGGGTCCCCCCCACGTAACTCCTCCCCTCCACAAGCCCGGCGGGTTATTCTGTACCTGTGCTCCTCCAAATGTACTTTAACACAAGCGTGTGAAGTTCCATGAAAAAAATCAACCAGGACTTTTAACTGTGATGATAAGGACTTCAGATTAATTTGGGAAAAAACATCTTTACATCAACTTTTATAAATGCTCTACAGACAGTTGAAAAGAGTGAGAAGTCTGTCAGGCACAAGCATTACACACACTCGCTCTAAATTTATTAACTGTGCTACTCACTTCTCATCCTTACTACTCTTTGTCTTTGATCTGTGAATTTCTGAGAGGTGTTAGGCCCACTCTAAGGTGATAGTATTTTTTATTTCTAACAGGTTTTTCCTAAAATAAACAAACAGTATGCTGTCCTGCACATGAAGATTTATGACTGTTACATCCTCCCGGTGGAGAGAAGTGGAGTTGAGCCTCTAATCCATATTAAACAGTCCTCTTTTAACTCTTTACACCTGGAATCCCATCTTAACTGATATTAATATTGCCACTCCACTTCTTCTGGTTACTGTTGCATTTTCTCAAGAGATCTCTGTCCATCTATTTATTTTCAACCTTGCCATGACACGTTATGTGGCAGCAGAGAATGCTAACCGTCCCCAGTTTCCATCGTCCACTTCCTCCTGCAGAACCAGAACCGCTTCTCCAATCCCAGATTTTAGCAGAACACAGTCGCCCTGCTGGAGCCTCATCTCTGGCCTCAGATGTGGCCACGTGACGGAGTTCCTGGAATATGCCCAAGTGACTCACACAGCTCAGTGTCACGCTCTTAAAAGGGAACTGCTTGCCCTCCATTTCTCACCTTCCTGGGAGCAAGCACGTGTACACACGCTGGCGAGCCAGTGCTGACCACAAGGACCAGGACAATGCTACGGGGATGGCAGAGTGACAGACAGAAGCCATCGCTGACCATCCTGAGGCAGTGCAGCCCACGGTGTGGCACAGCCTGCATGCCCAGACCATCCCCATAGAAAGAAACAGACTTCTCTCTCGTCTCAGCCACAGTGTTTGTCCGGGGTGTCTGTTTTTGCACAGTAGCTTACCCTGTTCTCTGACCAATAAATAAGTTGTTTTCTGGAACTGGTAACAACCACCTAAAATGAGGCATCAGCTTAACATTTGGACATGGGGAATAAGGCGGGTGGCCAGGAAATAGATACGGGTCCCACAGGCTAGAAAGGTGGTGACCTTCATTGTACCAGACCAAAGCATTCAGTAAAAATTAACTAGATTATATCGAGGGCACAAGAGAGACTAGAAAAATAAATGAGAATCTGAAGATGGACGAGGTAGGACCACATGAGACCCCTGGCTGGGTCACTTTCACATGGACTCCACAGCACGCAAACAGCCAGAAGCCTACACGTTTCTGCAAACAAAGGGGAGGGGTGCAGGAGAAAAATAACAACAAGCCAGCCTCCAAGTCCACCCTCAAGCCGCCCCCTGACTGTGCAGCAGGAAGTGGGTATCCACAGCTGTGCAGCCCAGGAAGGGCCTATTTCCTAATTCACTCCGGACACGGCCACGGAGGACCACCGCCATGGCAGAGTCTCCAGCGGGCAAGGCCAGGGGCCACAGAGGACACAGAGGTCTCCAGCAAGATGCTCCTTCCATGCTGAGGGTGGACATCTCCCAGGTCCCCCCAGCAGGGCTTCATCGCTGCCTTGAGAGTAGCTGCTGTGCGCGTCCCATTCTTCCCTTCGCCACGCGGGAGTTCTGCTCTGCATCTCTATTCCTCCTCCCCTGCTGGGCCCTGGTTTAAGGTGGGGGACCTGGGGCACAGGCAGCAGAGAACTTCGCTCTTAGTTTATGGCTGTGGACTGCGGAGCCACATCTAAAGTTGGTGGAGAACACTAATCATCACCCAGAGCTGGAGGCAGTAACTGCAATCACCTTAGTTTTCACGGAAACAACTCTCCTTCTCTGTCCTTATTTCATGGGTTTTTATAATATTCAGCTAAATTACGTAACTATTATAACAAGTACAACAGGCATAAACGGGTTTGGGAACTAACGCAGTGGACTCCTAGTAAATGTCCTACTCAACTGGGGAGCCAAGAAAGGACATCCAGAACGCCAGCACCAGCTGGGCCATTTAAGCAGGCACGGGCGCCCAGTGAGCAGGTTTACAGATGGAACGGACAGAGCTGGGATTTCTATTGTCTATCTGGCTCTTCATTAAAATTTTTTAAAATTTTGCTTTTCATTTAAATTATATTCCATTTCCCTGTTCTTGACTCCACTCTATTTGTCCCTCCGGGTCCTTCTCTTCTATGCTGTTGGTTACATGTAAATGTCTAATGACCCTTAATTCTCCATCTTTATTTCTGATGGATTAGACTCGTGTAGGTCTGGGGTGTGGGTTTCCTCCTAAGCAGATCTCTCACAGGCTCGCCCCGCCTCGGGCTCACTGTGAGGACGCTCCGTGGCAGTGGGCAGGGAATGCCAGCAGGCCGGGCTCTCCGAGTACTTCTCTTCCGGGAAGAGACCCTCTCCTGGTGGATCTCCTCGCTTCCACTGTGGAGGTCCAGCCTCAAGTGCTGCTTTCTCTCTGTCCCAAATGCCCAAGCGGTGAGCCTTCCGTTACCCTATGTGGAAAACAGCCCTGGGCCTTTTACCCAGAAGCAAACACTGTCCCCAGTGGCCCTGTGTGCCCTCGGAGGGCAAAAGGTGTGGCAGGCCCAGTGAGCAGGTGGTCCCGTAGTTACTATCCTGACCACTACCCCACGGCCAGCCCCGCTCTTTGAAGGAGCTCAAAGTCGGGAGGTGGAAGGAAAGCTTTCACCTCTACAGTCCTCTCCTGCATCTGCTTTAGGGTACAGGTTTCCTCTGATTTGTTTGCTCCATCAATCTAACCGAACTTGCTATTTATATTTTGCACCAGTTCCTCAAGATTTCTGGTCCACTGGTGGATACCCTTTCTTAGTTTGCAGGGCTATTATTGATATTTTATTCTATTTTTTTGCAGGGGTGGGAATCATTTCAGCAGGATTTTACGAGGAAGCCTAGAGTAAACATACTAACAAAAAATCTTAGTGTGATTCTTTCATCTTAAGACCCACTGGCAGCTCGCTATCTATCGCCCAAAGGAGCAAGTGCTCCGCAGCACGACCCACGTGCTTTTCTCATCCGGCCACCGCTTCTGCCTCCCGCTGCTCTTCTGGGGGCATCTGACCCTCCAGAAACACCCCATTACTGTAATCTTGCACAGAGGCACAAACACCACATGCAGTTTCTTTCCTCGGTGTCTTGGTGCAGAGTTCCTCTGCCTAAGAAACCTTTCCTTCCTCTCTTTGACCTGGGAAACTTTTACTCAGCCCCTTTCTAGCCTTGTTGAAGCAAAGATATGAGATGAAAAGGAGAAGATGTAAATCAATTCCTTCTCTGCCTTCAAAACCCTGTGCAGGCACCGCTCCTCCCTCCCGTCCACGCCCCAGCCGAGCTGAGCTGCAGGTGACGCAGGCCCGCACAGGACCCTGTTCCTTCTTTACATTGGCCTATTTCAAAATATGGATTCCCAGGCCCCGTGCCCATGAAAAATGGTCCAGTCGGCCTCATGTGGAACCCGGGAACCTATATTTTCAGAAAGTAGCCCAGCGACTCTCTCGAGCAGGCAGTCTAGAACCCACTTCACTGTGTCACCCTGGGCCCACCCTGCAGCCCTTCACCCTTCTATCAAGGACAGGATCTTATCACGTGGTCAGGAATCCCTGACGGTCACTCCGAGAAGGCTGAAGGCCTCGCTGCCCTCCCTGAATGCAGCCAAGCCAGCAATGGCCGCAGCTCCACCTGGCACAGCCTCGTGTCTGCTGGGGGCCAAGGGCCCGCAGCAAGGACTGTGTGAGACCACCCAGCAGAGAGAAGACGGGGCCCTTGGAGGGCGGGGCTGACAGAGCAGCCCACCCAGACCCAGTTCGAGGAGACGGAGTTACCACGGTCTGATTGGAGAAAGGGTCTGTGTAGTTGATCTTCTGGGTGATGCAGTTCATGTCTCCTGGCTGGCCAGGGCTCCTCAGAGGGGGAATGACCTCGTAATGGTGCTTACAGCTGAGCAACTGAGCCTGCCCAGGGTACAGGGCAATACCTGGGGGGATGCAAACAGGGAAAAGAACGTCACAAGTCACAGTCCCTGACCACACCCCTAAAACCATGTCATGTACACTTTTTCACACCCATCAACAACCTGAGTTCAGGACTCCCTGGGTGACTGCAGAGGAGGCAGAAGGAAAGGGTTATAGAGGGTGGGGAGCCATATCCCCTCTCATTCTGCCCTCAGAAAGCCCTATCCTAATCGGGACATGACCCCTCCTCAGGCAGGGGGTGCCCTGGGATGCGGCCTCCCCAGCACCTGCGCTGAAACCCCCACTTCAAAACTCTGCTCTGTACACTCCGAGGGGCCTCAGTGACTGAGCCTAGCTCAGTCCAATCCCCCAGCAATGCCACCCACCTGCACAATCACGGGGGGCCCTCGGCTGTGGGATTCCCCAGATCTCAGTTTCTCTCTCACCTCCTTCTCTGACGGGGGGCTCCACCTGTGCAAGTTGCACCCCAACAATCCTCCCTCTGCCCCAGCCAAGGCACCTGAGCCAAGGCTCTCCTGACAGGAGCTGCTCCGACCTCAGTGGCAGAAACACTGAGAGCAGCACATGGCACCAGACCCAGGCGGAGCTCAGAGACACTAAGAGACCAGAGACAGAGTAAAACCCACAGATAGAGACCGAAGCAGACACACAGAGAAGACGGACAAACATGAGACGGACAAAGACGGGCGAAGGAGCCGTGACCAGCATGCCTGTCGAGAAGCCCCAGGCAGAGGGGACCCGAGACTGGCCCTGCCCTGGGAGTGGGCCATCTGGAGGGTCACCTGGGCACGCTGTGGGCGGAGCAGATGGCACACACCAGGCGGGCAGAGCCTGGGCCCAGAGAGCCCTTGCCTCCCCGTTCCCTCCCATGCTCCCAGAGCCCAGGGCCAGCTCCACCGCCCTGGAGCCGACAGTGTGCTCCACAGCAGAGCTGACTCCCTGCTCTGGGACAAGACTCCCTGCTGAGACAGGGATGGCCGGTGTGGCCTGGGAGCCCCCTCTCCAGGCAGGACCCCACCACCTCTGGATGGCCTTGCCTCCCCCTGCCACCTCTAATCCCTACTTCTCCTCTTCACTGGCCTCTGGCTCCAGCCAGGCCAGACTCATCCTCTCCCGAGAAGCCCTCTGCCTCTCCACACTCACCTTTGCTCCTGCTGATCCTCCTCCCAGAAAACTCTTCCCACCTGTAAAAGCCCAGCCCAAACACTACCTCTGTGCAAAGCGTTCCTTGCCCACCTCAGTTCTGCAGTGACCACTCCAGGGTCCGCCCACCTCTCTCCCCGGATACTGTGCTGGGTGCCCATGGCAGCTCTTCAAGTGTGTACTCCATACCTAGACTGTGTCGACCCCTCCGCCCTGCCCGTGGTGCCCAGCACGATGCTGGCAGTGCACTGGCGGCTCAGGGAGCATTTGCAAGCTATGCTCCAGACCTGGGCCCTGATGCCTGTCCAGGGTAGGCTCTACCTGGGGCGTCGTAGCGATCCACCTCCTTGTAAGACACCGACATGACGGGGTGCTTGAGTTTCTCACGGAAGTCCGTGATGGTCTGGTAGACCAGGAAGACGGCCACGGCCATGAGCAGCAGGTAGATGAAGATGAGCAGCACCGAGAAGACGTTCTTCAGGCAGGCCTTGCTGAAGCGGATGCTGCTGGAGGCGGACTCGCTGTCCAGGGCTGAACGACAACAACACACCTGTGACCTGCGGGCGCAGGTGCAACCAGAGGAGGTCGGCAACCTCCAGGCCCTGCACCTGCTCTACCAGGTGTGCAGGCGGCCACCCCCCTCTACAACCCCCCCACCTCTGCTCCCTCCTCCAAATAATAACACATGGCCCCTGTCAACACTCACTACACACCTACACTGCCAGGAAGGGGACCCCGAGCTGAAGGAGACTCGGTTATCATCTTTAAGGAGCCTCCTCTCTAGAGGGACAGACAGTTACAATCCAACAGGGAGCCGGCCCCAACCTACCTCTCCAGCCTTATCCCTCATCACCACTCCAAGCCCAATGCCCCCCTCCAGCTGTACTAAATGTCCCTGTTCCTCTGGGTGCCCTCCTCAACCCGAGCCCCTCCCACTGGCCAGGCCCCACCCCTGGCCTGAAGCACTTTTCTTCCACAGCTGACTCCTATCTCATGCTTCAGATCTCAGTTTAGAAAGGCATCTCCTCGAGAAAGCCTTGCCTGACCCCTAACTTGATTAGGGCACCCCTTCCTCAGTGCTCCTGGGGCACCCTACATGTCCCCTGTCTGTACATGCCGCTGTCTACATGTCTCTTTATCCCCTAGGCAGTGAGTTCCATGAGGGCGGGGACAGGGCCAGACTTGCTCACAGTGAACCCTTAGCACGGTGCCTGAAATAAGCAAGCATTCGGCATTGATGTGGTAAATGATCAAATGTGTCCTGATGCCATTCCTACCACAGCTCTGCCTCTCCTGCCTGCTCCCAAACCATCCCCAGCCTCGATGACTCTCTGCTCTGGACTCAACTGTGTCCCCCCTAAATTCATACACTGAAGCCCTAACCCCCAATGTGACTGTATTTGGAGACAGAGTATTTAAGGTTAAATGAGGTCATGAGGGTGGGGCTCTAATCCAATGGGACTAGTTTCCTGAGAAGAGTAGGAAGAGACACGAGGGATGCACGCACACAGAGAAGAGGCCACATGAGGACACGTGGAGAAGGCAGCCATCTGCAAGCTGAGGAGAGGGGCCTTAGGAGAAATCGAACTTGCCAACACTATGATCTTGGACTTCCAGCCTCCAGAACTGAGAAAAAAATTCTGTTAAGCCACCCACCCTGGGGTACTTTGTTGCAGCACCCCAAGCTGAGTGACACACTCCCACAGTGCTCCTTGCGCCATGCTATCTCTACTCTTCGGCTGAAACTGTGGCTCCCTGAGGAAAAGCCCTATTTCCTCCACAGCAGCTGAGCACAAGGCTGAGGATGAGAAGCTCGAATGTAAACCCAAAAAGGTATGTGCTTGGCTTCATACCACCTTTCTACAAATAACAATTATAAAATTTGTACAAAATATTTAAAAATTATTTGAAGGCACTGGAGAAGGATCAAAAGCTGGCAGAAACTGGAAGAGAGTCTCAAAAGAAAAGAACTGCACCTGGTGAGATCTGTAAATTTGCAGCTTTTTGCTTGGGGGCCCTCACATCTCTACAAGGCATGGTTCAGGGTGACAGTGGACAGAGTTCAGGGCTGGCAGAGCAGTCAGAAAGGTAGGGGGGACCCCGAAAGGGAGGGAGCCATAAAGGGGAGTGAACTTCCAAATCTGCAAATAAAATCTCCAATTCTTGGCTGGAGACTGCTGAGGGCCTGCAAAAAAGCAGCAGCTGGAAACTGGAAGAACTGAATGGAGATTTCAGCTGCTACTAATGCACGGGACACAGGAGTTTGGAACTTAAAGTTTGCCACATTAATTACCTGCTAAGAAAAAAATTCTTCAAAGGATCATAACAAATCCTCTGTAATGTATCCTTTATAATGTCTAGTGTTCAATCAAAAATCACTAGGCAAAGAAACAAGAAAATGGGCCCCGTACTCAAGAAAAAGAAAAGCAGTCTCTAGAAACCAATTCCAAGGTGAATCAGATGTTGCAATGAGCAGACAGGAACTTACAGAACTTAAAGGACCTAAAGGAAAATATATAGACAAGAAATGCACAGAGGGGAAGCAGAAACTATAAGAAAGAACTACATTGAAATTCATGATTGAATTTTTCTGAAACGAAAAACTATATAGTTCTTAACAGCAAAAGATGGCAGAAAAAAAAGGAGTCAGTGTAGTTAAAGTTAAATTATCCAACCTGGAAAAAAATATTGAAGAAAAAAATGAACAGAGCCTACACGACTATGGAACAATATCTAGCAGTCTAACAACATGCAACTGGAGAGAGAAAATGGGTCAAAAAATAAGGTTTTAAAAAAATAATAGCCCAAACCTCCCAAAACTGTAGAAAAAACATTAATTTGAAGATCCAAGAAGCTCAATACATGCCAAGCAGGATAAATAAGAAAACCACTCATATGCAAATGATAGTCAAACTGCCAAAGCAAACATTAAAAAAGAAAATCTTGAAAGAAGCCAGAGGGGGGAAAAAAAGATATATTACGTACAGGATATTTTATCTAACGATAGGCAACTTTTGATCAGGAATATTTGTGGCCAAAAAATAATGGAACATCTTTAAAGCGTTAAAAGAAAAAAATTTTGTCAACCCAGAATTAAAGTATTCCAGCAAAACTAACCTTCAAAGATGAAGGTGAAATAAAGATATTTTCAAGCATAAAAGGTGAGAGTTCATCGCCAACAGACCTGCACTACAATGCATGCTAAAGAAAATTCTGAAAGCTAAAGGAAGATGACACTAGATGATAACTCTCATCACTGGAAATGTTAAGTGGGTAAATATAAAAAGCTATTTATACATTTTTAAAATTTAGACCATCTAAAGCAAAAGTTATACAACAATCTTGTAAGGTTTATAACTTGCAGGAAAGAAGAACAGAGAAACAAACATACAGAAACAGCAGAATGGCAGAACCAAATCCAACAATATCAATAATTACATTAAATGTAACTGGACTCAACACTTCAATTAAAAAGGCAGAGACTGTCAACCTGGATTAAAAACGAGACTCAACTAAATGCTGTCTATAAAAGATGGACTTGAGGGCCAGCCCTGATAGCCTACTGGTTAAAATTCAGTGTGCTCTGCTTCGGCAGCCTGGAATTGATTCCTGGTCGTGGAACCACACCACTTGTCTGTCAATGGCCATGATGTGGCGGTGGCTCACACAGAAGTAGAAGGACTTACAACTGGAACATACAACTATGTACTGGGGTTTGGGGGAGGAAAAAAAACATAGAGGAAGATTGGTAATAGATGTTAGCTCAGGGTGAATCTTTCCCAGCAAAAAAAAAAAAAAGACTTTAAATAGAAAGATATAAGACTATTTGCTCATAATTATTGCTTTCATTTAAAGGCACAAAAGCAGGGTCTGGCCCAATGGCACAGTGGTTAAGTGCATACGTTCCACTTCAGTGGCCCGGGGTTTGACGGTTCAGATCCCGGGTGCGGACATGGCACCACTTAGCATGCCATGCTGTGGTAGCTGTCCCACATAGAAAGTAGAGAAAGATGGGCACAGAGGTTAGCTCAGGGCCAGTCTTCCTCAGCAAAAAGAGGAGGATTGGCAGCAGTTAGCTCAGGGCTAATCTTCCTCAACAACTACAAAAAAATAAAAGCACAAAAGCAGGATCAGCACAGAACTATCCAAGTGTCCTATGTTGGCAGAGATAAGGAAATCATGCATTTAATACTTCTACAAACATGCATCAAGCATCAACTCCAGATGCAAGAGGTGTGCTATGTGCTTCAGGGAGATGCCAAGAGGGAAGGATTGGTGGTCTGCACTACAAGTCCTAGAGAATTCAGAAGGATGGGAGGACGTAAAATGTGAGATTTCCTTTGCTCAAAGGGAAGAATGGGGAGTATGGGGAGAAGGGCAGAGATCGGCAAAGGCTTTGCAGAGGAGGCTGCACAGCCCTGTGCCTCAAGCACCAGGAGGATTTTGCGTAAGAAAGAATTTGATGTTCATTATTCACTTATTTTCTGAACTGAAAATCAGACCAGATATCCAGCCCTGTGGTTAAGAGCATGAGCTTTAGAGTCAAAGAGATTTGGGCTTCAGCTCCAGCTCTGCTGCTAACTACTCTGTGACCCAGGACACGTTACTTAAGGTTCCTAAGCCTCACTTTCCTTATGTGAAAAGGAAATAATCAAGTCAATTTTATAGGATGTCCAACAGAAGTAAATGTGAGAATGTTGCAAAATGCATTACAGAATGCCTGCTCAATTAATTACTGTCACTGGAGAAACAAAATGCACCCTCTAACCCCCAAAAATGAAGACCTAAATGATGAAGACAGCAAAAATGAAGACCATGGCACTATAATCTCTTAATAATAATGAATTACAAAAGGTATATGCCGAAAACAAAAGAGAGGCGGGCAGAATACAGTGTCTTTCACATAGGAGACATGTAATGTTGCCACGTCTATTAAATGAATAACTCAAACAATAGATGAGCTAAGTCTTGCAAAGCTAAATAGCTACATTTAATTTGTCAGAGAATACTCGTCCATCTCAGGCATGTAAACTATAAACCAATTGGTGTGCCTTGCTATTTTTGGCAAAATACTTCAGAAAGTTTCTCCTTTATGAGGAAGAGTAAATTCCCAGAAGTGTCTGTGAGGTTCCTTCAGGCCATAAAGAACAGGTTATTGAAGGCAATGAACGTTTCCTCTGCAGCTACAAAGAGAAGTGAGGAACCAGGAAGCCCCAAGGAAACCGCCTGGGCAGCTGAGAGCAAAGCCACCACAGCACCCAGCAGGTCCAGTTCTCCTAAAGGAATTTAGGTAATTCTCTTTTTCTGCTTCTTTTGTCTCTGATTCTACTTTTTTTTTTTTTTTTTTTTTTTTGAGGAAGATTAGCTCTGAGCTAACTGCTGCCAATCCTCCTCTTTTTGCTGAGGAAGACTGGCCCTGAGCTAACATTTGTGCCCATCTTCCTCTACTTTCTATGTGGGACACCTACCACAGCATGGCATGCCAAGCAGTGCCATGTCCACACCCAGATCCGAACTGGCGAACCCCAGGCCACCAAAGCAGAAGGTGCACAGTTAACCGCTACGCCACCGGGCAGGCCCCTACTTTTGCTACTTCTTATTGTTATTAGAGACTGTGTGTGTCAATTTCTGCTCACTCTCAGCTTTGCTATCTCCCTTCTCTTCATGTTACTCTCATGACCTTGGTCCGCTTTACTCAGTCCGTCTCCATGAGTCCTACGTTCAGAGCCTCTCCCAGAGAGCACCCTGCATAGGGCGCCCTGTCAGACATATCACCAGACACCACCCTCCTGCATACCCAGCCTCAGATGGTTTTGCTCAGCTCAGGTGCTGATTCTTGATCAGTCACATGTAGCTGGGCTGCAGGGCCACAGGATCCGCAGTATGGTGGTCTGTCCACAGGGACACACCCAGGCCTGCTTTGCTTGGAAGGCACTCTCAGCTCCCACGGTCCATGTGGGACCACAAGCCCACTTCCAGACGTGGCAGGTAAAAACATCCACTGTCACGAGCTGCTCAAAACTGCAGTGGCAACAGGTATCAGGCTGCTACATTCTAATGGGGTTTGAAAAGATCACAAGACAAAACTGAAGGCACTCTCAAGTGACTGATTTGATGCATAACCTCGGAATAGGATTTTTAAGAGCTGGTGGGAACTAAAAGGCCATCTGATCCAACCCATTTCTTGTGCAGTGACCCAGGTCCCACAGTCACTAACCGAGCACAGAACGACAGTCCTGGAGCCCCAACTCCTGGACAATGCTCTTCCTCTACAAGACAGTGAACATCAGTCCTTAAGATTCCAGCCACTAATGATGATAAAAGAAGGTCTGATGGAAAGAATATAACTTCACAACAAGTATAAATCTGGGACACCTTTAAGGTAAACTGCTTATTACATCCAGTCTGAACCATATAATGAAGACGAACAAGGAAAAGCCTTTGCGGGCGGGTATCCACTCCATCGTAAACCAGATAAACAGGATTTGAAATGTTCTGCCTCCATGAAGCCTTCGATTAGGGAAAGAGATGAATCTCTCCCTACATGTTCTTGAAAATTCTAAAAGCACTAATTTCAGGCACAGAGAGGTCACATGACAATCGTGTCACTGGCTTTGTCTGGCAGAGGTACTTGGACAAATTACTCTTGTGGGAACACTGGCCAAGACGGTCTCCTTTGTCTCACTGACAGAAGTCAAGTTTAGCTTGTTTTTGTTTTTTTTCTCTGAGGAAGATTCACCCCGAGCTAACAGCGCTGCCAACCTTCCTCTTTTGGTATGTGGGCTGCCACAGCATGACCACTAACAGATGAGTGGTGTAGTCGACACCTGGGAACCAAACCCAGGCCAACAAAGCAAAGCGTGCCAAACTTAACCACCAGCCCACTGGGGCTGGCCCAACTTTAGCTTCTTTACAGGTCTGTTGATCCACAAATCGGCGTGTAATGTGAATTAAAACTGTAAAACTACGTATCATCCACACATGCTATAAGTGACACTCCAATTCTGAAACTAGATGCCATTACATCTTACAACTTAAAAAAAGAAAAAAGTGCTAGATATTTGACAAAGTGTCCCACGCACCCTGCAGTCAGAAAAACCAAACACTGGCTTTTTCTGTAGCAAGCTGGATGAATGTGTTTTAAAAGTATACATTCTTTATAAAACTGCAAATTTACATTGGTAGAAAGAGAAAAATAATGCACAAGATTTCCTCGGGAAAGGTAATTCATGAGTTTTGTAAAAATCCATGACAAAATTGCTTCAAAACCCCAAATTTGCCCCAGAACGTAAGTCAAGCCATTAAAGGGATGTGTGATGAGCAATTCAATTTCTGAAAACACTGTGGGACCTTTATTCACAGGAAGGGGAAGTGGTTCTCTACTATAACCCTGCAAAACTCTACCCTTGCAGAGAGCAGTGGGCTAAGATGCATTCTGAATGTGAAGATGGAATGAATCCTTTGTCTAGCCTTTTTTTTTTTTCTTTTTAGTGATGGGGCAGATTTGTTGTTTTTGTTTGTTTTGTTTTTTGAGATGTAATTTACACACCATAATGCTTACCCTTTTCAAGTGACTATACTTAGTTTTTAGTATATTCACAAAGTGTGCAACCATCACCATTATCCAATTATAGACATTTTCATTACCCAAAAAGAAACTCCATACCAATTAACAGTCACTCCTCCTCCCTCCTAGTTCCTGGCAACCAAGATACTACTTTCTGTCCCTACAGATTTGCCTATTCTGGACATTTCACATAAATGGAATCACACAACATGCGGCCTTCTGTGTCTGAGTTTCCCACTTAACGTGTTTTCAAGATTCATCCATGTTGTAGCATGTACCAGTTCTTCATTCCCTTTTATTGCCAAATAATATTCCATTGTTCACACAATACATCATTTTATTTATCCATTCATCAGCTGATGGACATTTGGCTTGTTTCTACTTTTTGGCTATTATGAGTAATGCTGCGATGAACATTCACATATAGTCATGCACTGCATAACAACAGGAATACGGTCTGAGAAATGCGTCGTTAGGTGATGTCGTCATTGCGCGAACATCACAGAGTATACTCACACAAACCTAGCTGGCATAGCTTACTACAAATCTAGGCTATATGGTACTAATCTTACGGGACCACCATCATACATGCAGTCCATCACTAACCAAAATGTCACACAGCACAAGACTGTACAAGTTTTTGTGTGGACACAAGTTTTCATTTCTCTTAGGTACATACCTAGAAGCGGAATTGCTAGGTCATACGGTAACTCTGCATTTAACCTTTTTGAGGAACTACCAGACTGTTTTCCATAGCAGCTGCATGATTTTACATTCCCACCCGCAGTGTATGGGCGTTCTAATTTCTCTACATCCTCACCAAAACTTATCACCCATCTTCTTGTAGCCATCCTCGCAGGTGGGAAGTGGTATCTCACTTTGGTTTAGATTTGCATCCCCTGATGACTAATGATGTTGAGCATCTTTTCATGTTCTTATCAGTCACTTGTATATCTTCTTTGGAGAAACATTATTCCGATTCTTTGCCCATTTTTTTAAATGGGTTATTTGGTTTTGTTATCGAGTTGTAATAGTTCTTTATATAATCTAAATACAAGGCCCTTACCAGATATGTGATTTGAAAATTTCTCTCATCTTGTGGGCTATCTTTTCACTTTCTTGATAGTATCCTTTGCTGAAAAAATGTTTCATTTTGATGGGGTCCAATTTACCTATTTTTTTCTTTGGTTGCTTATCTTTGTCTATTCTATTAACATACAGTTGTTTCCATGGAGAACTAATTGTAATGACTAATTAACCAAGTGTATTCCTCAATTTGGTTACATCTCTGACGTAATAAAGTGCTTATTCAATTAGCACGTCTCGTGTTATTTCTCCCTTTGAAAAGAATAATAAGTAGTTGTGATTCCTTTGACAGATTGAGCCTTTTACCACATTACGGTATGAGATTATTTATCTTGAGAATAAAATGGGGAATTTGATCCTGAATGTTTGGGTGCTTAACCTGAACCTCTGCTGCTGAATGCTCAGCACGCCCAGCACCCTACTGCTGTCCTCCTGTCTGGCTACTCCTCCCTCCAGGCCGTCCATTCAAATCCAGCTCCAACTCCTCTTCTGGCCCCGAAATGGACAAGGGACATTCCCCGAGGTTCAGTCTTCATGGCCCTCCCCTGCTGATTCTACATTCAGGCCCTGGCTTTCCTTAAGGCTCCTAACCCTCCCACTGCCGGACCTCTTCCACTTTCACAACTCCAGTCCTCACCTCTCTCCAGTCAATCCTACACCTCTCATTGCCTCCGGGCCATCTCCACCCAGACACATCATATCAACTGAAGCTTGGGATGTTTACAGCAGATAAGCATCTTTTCTGAGCCACTTGGCCCTCTGGACTCTAGAGGTCATCATTCTCCCATTCACGTGGCTTCAAACCTCAGAATCTTCTTTGTGTCTTCCTTTTCTCCTCTCCCACATCAAAGCAGTCTATCACGGCAGCCTGTGTCCCTCTTCACCTAAATCCAGCTCCGCACCACTGCCACACTCATCTTCCTTAAATGCCCACTTTACTCCTCTTACTGCTCTGCTCCAAGCCCTTTAAATACTCTCTGCTCCCCAGATAAAGTCCAAATGTGACACTCAAAATCCTCCATAACCTGACCCAGTCTATGTTTCCTTCTCTCACTAACCATCCACTCCAACCACACAGCGCTACCTACCGTTTCTAAAATGTTCTATTTTCACCCCTACCTCCACATGGTTGCACGTGCCATCTCTCCTCCCTGGCCAGCCTCTTCTTTCTCACCTACACATCACCCTTCCTTCAGATTAATCCCCCTTCCTGCACCAAGCAGCCCTCCTTCATTCATTTCAGAGGCACCTGTCTCTACCATTTCTTTGGCTCTCATTCATTCATTCAAGTGGACTCCGATGAGACGCTTTCCTGCTCCAAACCCCTGCCTCCCTCTGGTCCCAGAATGCAAATATATACCAAGCACCTAAAGGGATTGGGGCCGGGCACTCTACTAGGCGTTGGAGTTACAACGAAGAGGTGGAAAAAGACAAAACCTAGTGCCTCACAGAACTCAGGGGCAGGACCAAGAGGTTGATAACAATTAAAAAATTACATTCAATAAACATGACCTCTCAACTAGGCTAAATGCTACAATGGAAAAGCACTGAGTGCTAGGAAAGCAGATAACATAGAGAAAAGGACCTCGTTAGACTGTTCAGGGCAGGCTCTGTAGAAGTAGGGACAAAAGCTCTTCTTTGGGTAACCTGCCTTCTCTCTCTCCGTGTCCTGAGTTCCCGGAGGCAGGCCATGTCCCACTCACCTTCTGTGTGGCTTTAGCACTTGGCATAACAAGTGAAGGAGTCCATGAGTGACTCTGATGGAAGAAGGGGAGGATTTAGGAGGAAGAAAGCATCTCATCTAGGAAAAACTGAGCCAGAGTCAGAATACCTTAGAGACAGCCCTGGGTTCAATCTGAGCCCTGCCACTCATTAACTTTGAGCACGTTACTCAACCTCTCTGTGCCTCATGTTCCTCATCTATAAACTAGGACTAGCCATCTCCCTTACAGAATGGCCATGAAGATTACGTGATAAAGTACATATAAAAAACCCTACACAGGTGTAATACATGAAAGCACCTAATAAATGGCTGCTGTCATCATTACCATTATATTTATTATTGTTAGAGGACTGAGAGGCAGGAGATGAGCTCTGAGAGTTGCGTATCAGGTCACCAAATTCGGGCCAAGTCACCACTGAGACCAGCCAAATGGACTTCTGAGAAGTGGATCTTCTACACTCTAGAAGGGAGATGCACCCAGCAGAGTTTCCCCCACAGCAGGGAAGGCTCATGCGAGTCCATGGAACTACTCCAAATCTGCTTTGCCTAAGGTCTGGCTTCCTGCTCCGACCAACTTCAGGCTTTGAGGCAAAAGAGAAGCTGCTAAGGTCAAAGGTCATCATGGCCACTTCCTAATCTATCTATAAAAGGAAACTTCATTTTTCCATGTCTGGCCTCCTTTCCCTTCCTCCTGCTGCCTCCATCTATCCTTTTCTGATTGGAGGCAAGAGGGCAGTGCAGGGTGCAGTAGGCAGAATAACGGCCCACCAAGGATGCCCAAGTCCTTATTCTGGGAATCTGTAAATATGCCAAATTACATGGTAAAGAGAAATTAAGGCCGTAGATGGGATTAAAGTTGCCAATCAGCTGACCTTAAAACAAAGAAATTATTCTAGATTATCTGCGTGGCCCCAATGCAGTCACAAGGGCTCTTCAAACGTGGAAGAGGGAGGCAGAAGTCAGGGTGAGAATGATGAGATGAGAGAAAGACTCAACCGGCCGGTTTGAGACGGAAAAGGAGCCGTGAGCTAAGGAATGAAGGCAGCCTCCAGAAGCTGGAAAAGGCACTAAAATGGACTTTCCCCTGGAGCTTCGAGAAAGGAATTGAGGCCTGCCAACACCTTAATTTTGTCCCACTGAGACCTGTTTTGGACTTCCACATCCAGACTATCAGATAATAAATTTGTGTTGTTTTAAGCCACTAGGTTTGTGGTAATTTGTTACAGGAACAATGGAAATTAATATACAGGGCCTTTAAACTGTTCTCCCTGGGGCCTTAGGACTTTGGGGCAGTGCCTGGAGTCAGAGTGGGGGCTGTCACACTACTAGCATTTACACGTTGGGCTTCAATAAAAGCAGGCTTAAGACATTTTTTAAAAACCAATACAGCAGGAGAGAGTTTGGGGTCTTGATCCAGTCTGTCTGTTTACCAGCTACGCGATCTTCCCACTCTTTACTTAACCTCCTGAGCCTCAAGTCCTCATCCGTAAAAATGACCAGCTCCCAGGCTTGTTATGAGAATTAAATGGGGCGATGGGTATGACAGAGCCTGGCCCAGAGGAAGCAGCCAGCGAACACGAGCTGCCCTTCCAGCCTCCTTCCTTCTACAAAGTCTTCTCTAAGGATTAGATGCAGTCACAGAATTTCCTACACAGTTCCGCTCCCCTACAAATACAGGAATCGAGAGGAGCTGAATCCCACCTGCCTCAGTCCACCTAAGAAGCTGGAGTCAGGAGGGGGCTCCATCCACTCATTCATTCAGTCAGCAAAATGTTTATTGCATGGCCAGGGCTAAGGCGGTGAGCAAAATGGACTGGTCTCCACCCTCATGAAGCTTACATTCCAACAGTCAAGCAATCAAATATATCACTCCATCAGCGACAGCTGTGAGGGAAAGGTGCGCAGGCTAGGAGCCCAAGTCGTAGAGTTGGGGGGAAGGGATCTAGCCAGGAGGTCAGAGAGGGCTTTGTAAAAAAACATGAGCTGAGAGCTGAAGAAGGATTAGGCATTAACTAGATGACAGAGGGAAGAGAATTCCAGGCAGAGGAGGAAAACAACAAAAAAGCCCAATGGTGGGAAGCAGTGAGGCCCAAAGTAAGAGGCCAGCAGGGCTGAGGGGGCAGAAAAAAAGGGGAAGAAGAGAAGGAAGGAAAAAAGAATGACTCCCAGGTTCAACTGATGGGTGGTGGTACCATTCCTGGAAACAGAAAACAGTGGAAGAGGGCCAAGCTGGGTGGGGGGAGATCATGAGGCGATTTTGGACACGTGGAGTTTAGGGTACCTTGGGTAATCCAAGCAGAGCTATCACCGGGCATCTGCATATACAGGATCCATAAGTCTGGAGTTTCTAGGTAACCTCTGGGCTACAGACGTAAATATGGCAGTCACGTGTAAGCAAGGGGTGACTGAAGTGGAGGAGGGGGCCTGGGTGAGATCGCCCTCTAGAGTGAGGCAACAGGGCCTTTGACAAACGTTTAACATCCAAGAGCTGGATAGTAACTGCAAAGGAGTCTGGAAGGAGTGGTCTGAGAAGGGCTATATTACGGAAGCTAAGGGAGAAGAGTGTATCCAGGGGGAAGAGTGGTCCACTTAATGCAAGGCTCCATATGAATGGGACCCTCATCACCTAGCTGGGCAACGATACTGAAGAGGCCCCATGTCCGAGATACTGAAGAGGCCCCATGTCCGAGAGGTGGGGCCTATTAGATTAGCTCCCAGAGGGCCCTGGGAAGGGACCCAGATATTAGAGGCTCAACTGCTAACAGCTTCCTAGGGAAAAAGGAACAGAAGAGCAGAGACCCAAAGCCCTTGCTATTGTATCCAATGGCCTGACTTCAGGTTTTACCTGATTCTAAGGGGCAGGAGTGGAGACGTCAAACCGGAGCAAGGGAAAGAGCAGATACTGGACACATCCTCTGTCCCATGGCTGGTTAAATATGTGTAGCTTTAAAACTAGGGCAACACTTGAGATCCCACACCAGGGTGCAGGGCAGGGGGGCTCCTCCCCTCCCTCGGGTACCCAGCTGGTGAGGCACCTGGACTGAGGCCTCCAGCTGCAGCAACAGCACAGCACCGTTTTCCAGCACTTCCAGCCCCAGCACCGAACCCACTTACCTGGTAAGATTCCTGCACCTTGGACTCTGCCTGTCTCCTTTTCCTGCTCGTCCGCCTGCTCTGAGTTCTCAACCACCTGATCCAACTCCTCACTCAGCTAAAGGGAGAAAAAAGGTCAGCTCCATCAGCCTTGCATTTCTGGGCTCGAATAAGAAAGCAGAAGCTGCTTCTCACTCAACTGTTACCAAAAAAATCACATGATGTAGGGTGTGTTATGCCAGTTCTACAGATGAGGACACTGCAGCTCAGAAAACTCAAGTAACTTGCTATATATTAGTTTCCCACAGCTGAGTTAACCAAGCACCACAAACTGGCCGACTTAAAACAACAGAAATTCATCCGCTCACAGTTCTGGAGGCTGGAAGTCTAAGACCAAGGTGTCGGCAGGGTTGGTTCCCTCTGAGGGCTGTGAAAGAGAATCGTGCCCATGCTCTCTCCTAGCTTCTGATAATGGCTAGCAATCCTTGGCATTCCTTGGCTTGCAGATGCATCCAATCTCTGCCTCCGTCTTCACACGAAGTCTGTGTGTCTTCACATGATCATCTTCTTGTAAGGCCACCATATTGGCTTAGGGCCCACCCTATTCCAGCATGACCTCATCTTAACTAATTACATCTGCAATGACCCTATTTCCAAATAAGGTCATTTTCTGAGGTACTGGGGTTAGGACTTCAACACGGTTTTTTGGCGAGATACAATTCAACCCACAAGACTTTCCATGGCCATAGAGCCAGGAGTCAAATCCAAGTTGGTCTAGCTCCAAAGCCCATGATCTTAACTACTTCCCAAGGGAGGAGGAAATGTGGCTAAGACTCCGCTGAGAAAGAGGAGGGAACAGAGAAGCTGGTGTGAGAGCTCTCCAGAACTTGGACCAAAGTCCACCACCTCAGGCTGCAACCGGCAGGACAAAGTGGGGAGGGCAATCCATCCTAGAGACAGATGCTAATTAGCAGCCTGGTAGCAGGTAACCTCAACCTCATTGCGTCAGTGTTCCCACCTGTCAAATGGGGAAAATGACGCCACTGAGGAGGCAGGGGGGGAAAAAGGATAAACAGTGATAACCAACAAGTCTCTGTAGCATTAAGGAAGGCGGCCGCAGAGATCAAGACCAGAGTTGAGAGGAGGACCAATCACTGAACTGGGAGGGCAGAGAAGGCGATAGGTTTCCCAAACATTTTCTTAGGCACACAGTGTCAGTGATGAAGGTCTCAAGACACTTTTATTAAAAATTCATCTCCAAGGGGCTGGCCCCGTGGCCGAGTGGTTAAGTTCGCGCACTCCGCTGCAGGCGGCCCAGTGTTTCATCGGTTCGAATCCTGGGCACGGACATGGCACTGCTCATCAAGCCACGCTGAGGCAGCGTCCCACATGCCACAACTAGAAGGACCCACAATGAAGAATGTGCAACTATGTACTGGGGGGCTTTGGGGAGAAAAAGGAAAAGAATAAAATCTTAAAAAAAAATTTTTTTAATTAAAAAAAAATTCATCTCCAAGAGACTTGAGTTAAAATAAAGCTCTTTGTGTATCTATTATTCTTCCATTTGCCTCTCCACGTGTCCACTCCTGCCCCTTAGAATCAGGTAAAACCTCCAGTTTCAAGCTGTCCAAGCTCCAAAGAAAAGAAAACCAACAAGTGGGAGAGGGCTGGGAGGCTGGAGGAGGCACCATGAGACACAGGCCCTCAGCGGGAGCACAGATCAAAACGTCCCCAGAGTTCCTGCTGGCCAAAGGGAAAGGAGGATGTCAGTCCTGGGAAGGCCCAAAGTTCTCTGATCCAAGCCTCACCCAGGCTCAGGCTAACCCAGGTGGCAATGCGCTCCCAACCCAGTTCTCTTCCTGACTACTTGCAGCCATAATGAGCCCACCTCCTTGCCTGCACCTCGCCAAATTCTCAGCATGCCCCCAACCCCTAAAGCCAAAATCTCCCCTCAGAAAAGAAACCAAACTTGGAGCTAAGTCCACTCTCAGAATGACCCAGGCAAGAAAAATGCAGGCCACTCACCGGAGGCCTCCTTCTTCTGAAGAAGGGGAGAGACAGGGACTTCAGAATGGGCCACTGAAGAAGGCAAGGGAAGGGTTCCTCCCACTGTCTTCCACTGTGGGGGTGCCCCCAAATAGAAACTGACTCCACCCTCAGCCTTGCCCCTGCCACCAGGATAACTGCCTATATTTTAATAAAGATTTTAGGAGCCCTGCTAGGTAAGGAGATACTGCAGGTTATATGTGGATGGTGAGGGACATGGTCCTGTAAACCAGGACCCCAAACCTCCCTAGAAGCAGGAGCTGCCCAGGTCCTGTTAACAAGAGCTATCATCTACTGAGAGGTCACTACCACCAGGCACTGAGCAAAGCATGTTCCAAATACCAACCCATCTAATTCTCACAACCTATGAGACGGGGGACTATCATTACCTTTGTTTTGCAGATGAAGAAATTTGAGGCTCAAAGAAGTGAAGTGACTTGACAAAAGTCACAGAAATGGCAAGGGGCAGAGCCAGGATAGGAATATGGGCTTTTTGAATTCGAAGTCCTCATATTTACCCACTAGGCTTTACTCTCTCTAAACCTGAAAACTTTCAGAGTCAGGGAAAGACACAAGCCATTCCCCAGGCTTCCCTCACTGTCTAGGGAATGGAATCTAGGGGCCACAGAATCCACAGCACTGGTTAAAATCCATCAGGCTCCTTTTGGATAAAGGAGATGGTAGGAGAAATATAGAAATCTGTTGCAAAGTCAGATTCCAGTCCAGGTCCTACACTAAAAAAAGGCAAGTCAGGTAAATCTCATTTGTCTTCAACTCAGTTACCTCTTCTACTGTGGGACTAAGCCATCTGCTTTATATACTCCACACAGTATTATTTACAAAGGGAGAATGTACATCAATATTGACCACTATTGATCAAAACAGCAGCAGGTTCATGTGAGAAGGACAGGCAGAATGCTAGACAGGTCTGGGCAGTCATCTCCATAGAGCATGAACAACCCCCCCCCCCCCCCCACCCGCGACTTGAATAATGGGGGCATTTTAACCAATGGAGTTTGAGAGGGAGTTGAAGAAATGGTGCGAGCACAGGCATAAATGCAGCTAAACAGGAGCACATTTTTAAGCAGGAGCTTCCAGTGTGGCCAGAGCTAGATGGGTGAGGAGATGATGAAGGTAATAGAAGATACAGCTGCTGAGCTGTATAAAGCTTTGAAAGCTTGCTAAGAAGTTTAGACTGTTCTGGGTAGACCAAGGGCAGCATCAGGTGTATGTAAAAAAGGAATGCTCTGGGATCAAGGCAGGGCCTCAAAAGGAATCTGCACAGCATGGGGGACACCAAAGGGAGAGGTGGTAACACACTATCACACTCAGGTGGTTGGAGCACAGGGACCTGAGGATTGAGGATGTGAAACTGCCTGAACTTGCCAAGTAAGGGGGGCAAAGTGAAGGGCACAGGGGAGGAAGACTACCAGCGATGACCAAGGCGTGGGACCCGAGAGGAGGAGAGCAGGTCACTAGTCTCAGTAAGAGGCAGGAGGAAGAGCTGGTCTGAGGGAAAAGCTGGATCCGCAGCCTGTAGCTCAGGACAGATAAGAAAGAGACAAAGAACAGGAAAGTGATAGTTAAAGTCGTGGGAGGAGGTGAGACTGCAGAGAAAAACCGAGCGGAGCGAGCAGCAGCTGTGTTGGTGAAAGCACATTTTCAAAGTCAGGCGGCCACCACAACAAGACGTTAATTATCCCTGTCATTAACAGCTGCGGGGCCACGAGGCCTTGGGCTTGGAGGAGGGCTGACGCCCACCGCGCATCTGCTCCAGCTGGGAGGAGGGCGAGGGCGCTTCCACTTGTGGCAGAAAACACCGGGGTCCTCGGGGCCACTCGGGTCCCGCCGGCGGGCGGCGCCGCTGCCCGGGCCCGACGGGACTTTAACCATTCACCTGCTGGTTTCGGGGCGCGGCTCGGGGGCCCCGGCTCCATCCCTCAGCCAAGGGACGACAGCATCTGGAGGAGGCTCGGCGCCCCGTTTCCTTCCCGGTCCGCCGCTCCTCTGCACGCGGGGACCCCTCCTCCGAGCACGCACCGCTCCTCGGCTGCGCACGGCCCGCCCGGACGCCCCTTCGACGCCACCCGCCCTAGACCCCGGGACCCCGCTCCTCCGCCTCGCTGGAAACTTTGCTTCCGCCCCCCACTGCCTTGTACCTCCTGGTAGGATGTGGAGAGCTCCTGCCGGATCATGGCACTGACCGGAGCTAAGGCAAACCTGAGCCCGCTACGGCCCGGGAAGAGCAGGGAGGCGAGCACCGCGGCCGCGGCACCGGGACCTGCCGCCTCTGCTGGGCGAAACGGTTCGGAGTGGGCGGCCCCGACACCAGGCGGGGCGGTACTCGGCGCATGCGCCTCGCTCCCCGCGCCGCTGGAGCCTCTAAAGGGTTGCTGGGAAATGTAGTTCTGGGCGGGGAGCACCTCTCAGCACCCCGTGGGGGCGGCGAAGCCTGCGTGTTGCCAGGAGCCAGGCTTCGTTTGGGTGTTAGACGCACGTGCGCTCTTTGTCTCTCACTTCCTCTCTTTGCTGAAGGGGGAGGGACGGAGAAAATGAGTGGAAAGTGGAACGAGGGGGCCAGGTCAGATGGGTCGGAGAGACTAACCTGTAATCGCAAGAGGAAGCTTGGCCTGGTGGTTATAATCGAAATAATTGTCTGGAGACACTTTGTATGTTACAAAGCACTTTCAGCACATTATGCCCTTGATCCTGAAATGAACCCTATAAGGGTGACATTTTTCTTCCTACCATGAGGAAGATGAGGAAAGTGAGGTACCCTGTTTCAGAAAGGATGGAGGGTGGGGAGGTGGGCAGTGATCAAGTGAAGATTATTTAATCCAGGACCGTACTACAGAATCCATGTTCTTTCCATTCTTCCTAGGGCAGACACTTGGAGTCAAGGCCTCTAGGTTATTGTCCTGGCTCTACCCCTCCCCGGCAGATCTTACAATGCTCAGAGCTCTCCTCTCTTCGCCTTAGAATGTAACTACTAAACCCTGACCTATTCCACAGGCCTCATAGAGCCGAAATGGACCATGCAGCAAAAACCTAATGGCTCTGTTCATCACAACACAAGCCTGTGCCCTGAATGTGGCGGAGAATTGGGTGTTTGCCCTGTAGCTGAATGAACCTGAGGACCAGCTCTTCCCCTCCTCCCAGTGCCTGAACAGCTGTTCTGTGTGGCCACCCTGGGCTGCTCAGTGGCGAAGCAGATAGAGGTTGCTTATGGCTTGGTAAATGCTGCTCTGTGTCCCTGGCAGCTGCAGCTGTGCAACCTCCTGCACTCAGGCCATACAGGGCCTCTTCCCTCCTCAGTGGCAACCACAGTAGCATGAATCGCATCAGAGCACCCTGACCTCAGGGCATGTTAGCAGTGGGAGGCCTCCATTACCTCTCCTGACCATCCTTCCCCACCCGAGGCCCTCTGCTCTTACATCTATTAAATGAGACAATATATATAGCACCTAACATTGTGGGCACTCAACAAATGTTTGTTAAATTTATGAGTGGAACACTTATTCCAGCCATTTCATTTAACAGTAGTTTACCAAAACAAATAAATGACTCAAATTCCTTACTGTATTAATACAAGGGAGGCTGCCAGAACGAGTTACACAATCAGAATTTCAGAGCTGGAAGGAACCAGAGAAATCAATCCAACCATATCATTCCTCTCTACTCTTTGTTGGTATCACCAAACTGGAAAGTTATGGGCTCCCACGTTTGAGGGAGATACAAATACAATGTGCTGAGTGCTCTCATGGTTCTTCCATGCTAGAGTGGAGAGACAGACCATAAACACATAGAGTTTTCTGTACTTGCTGTCCCCAAGTCCTCTCCTCCCATTCCCTTATGAGCACATGCCAACCAGGCTTTCATCCTCTCCGCTCCACTGAAACAGTGCTTGCCAAGGTCACAAATGACCTCCAAGTTGTCCAATCAGATAGCCATTTCCCCACCCTCCTAGATCCATCGGCTGCACTGGACTCTGCTGATCTCCCCTCCACCTTGTACCCTTTCGTCCCTTGTCTTCCAAGACACCACACACTCCCACTTTGCCTCCCACCTTGCTGGTTGCTCCTTCTCAATCTCCTTTGCTGGTTTCTCCTCATCCCCTCAACTCTCCAGTATGGCGTTCCCCAAACTAGGTCTTTGGTCTCCTTTCTACTCACTCTCTAGGAGCTTGTGAAGTGGTCTCCTCTAGTCTCATGGCTTGAATTACCACCTGTATCCTAAAGATTCCTGTTATGGGTTGAATTGTGTCCCCCAAAAATATATGTTGAAGTAATAACCCCGGCTACCTCAGAATGAGACCTCATTTGGAAATAGAATGGTTGTAAATGTCACTAGTTAAGATGAGGTCATACTAAGTAAGGTGATTCCTTAATCCATTATGACTATGTAAAGATAGGAACACAGGGAGAATGCCCTGTGATGGCAGAAGCACGATGCAGCTGCAAGCCAAGTGGCCTTAATCATTCACCTGCTGATTACAGGTCATGGCTCAGGAGGCCAGGCTCCATCCTTGGCCAAGCAACAGGCAGCATCCCAAGGCTCACCAGCCACTACTAAAAGCTAGAAAGAGGCAAGAAATGCTTCTATCCAAAGTCTTGGAGGGAGCATGACCCTGCCAGCACCTTGATTTTGGACTTCTAGCCTCTGGAACTGTGAGACAATAAATTTCTATTGTTTTAAGCCCCGCAGTTTGTAGTATTTTGATATGGAAGCCCTAAGAAATGAAAACAATTCCCAAATATATACAAATTAGTATCTCCAGCCTCCAGCTCTCGCCTGAGCCCAGGCTCACATGTCCAGGTGCCAAGGCAACTTCTCCACTGGATGTCCACCCAGTAGCTGCAGAGGGTAGCTACTGAAAGCATGGAGCCTGCCACCAGGCTGCCTGGTTCTGAGTGTTGGCTCTGCCACTTGCTGACTTTGCGATCTCGGGACTTTATTTATCTCTCTGTGCCTCAGTTATGTCATATATAAAATGGGAATATTACTGCCTATTCATAGAGTTCTGAGAGGATTAACTGAGTCATCAAATGTTAAGGACTTGGAACACTGTCTGCGTGAGACCTTCAGAACTCATAAAAGACAGATATTATCAGTTTATTGGAACTATTAATCTCCTATCCCAAATCCGCTCCCCTCCCAGTCTTTCTCCCTATAATAAACTCCATCCTCCCATTTCTACGGTCAAAACTCTGGAGTTGTCCTCAGTTCCTCCCTTTCTCCTACACTCCCCCCATCTAAATCAGCAGATCCTGTTGGCTCTACTATAAAAATTCATTCAGCATCTGATCACATTTCACCACCTCCCCCACTACCCCCTGGTACAAGCCACCGGCATTTCTTGTGGCTTATTTTCAGTAGGCTCCTAGCTGGTCTCTCTACTTCCACCCTTGCCGCCCTATGGTCTATTCCCAACATAGCAGCTGGGGAGAGCCTGTTAAAGTCAGATCAGCTCACTCCTCTACTCTAACCCTTTCACAGCCAAAGTCCTCACAGGGACCTACAAGGTCCTAAAGGATCTGTCCCGCAGCCCCCACCTGTCCTCTTACTCCTCCCCTCACTCTCTCAGCTTCAATATGCTGAGCCTAAGAGCCTTTGCACTGGCTTTTCCCCATCCCCAGAGTGCTCTTATCCTAGGTATCTATATGACTCACTTCCTCACCTCCTTCGGGTCTTTCTCTAAATCTCACTTATCAGTGATGCCTCCTCTGAGCACCCTGTTAAAACAGCAAAGCCCCTTGCCAGCACATCCCCACCCTGCTTTATTTTTCTCCCTCACATCTACCACCTTCTGACTTTCCTTTACTTTCAGTCTCATGCCCTAGAATGTAAGTTCCATGAAGGCAGGGTTCTTATGGGTTTTGTTCATTGCTGTATCCCAGTGCCTCCTGCAGTGCCTGGCATTTATTGGTACTCAACTAGTTGTTGAATAAAGAAATGAACAAAAAACTTCACATAGTGAAAAGAGTGCTATGTGATAGACAGAGAGAGAGAGAGAGATGTAATAGAGAGTGAGAGGGCAGCTGTGGGGGAGATGCTGATTTATCTTGGGGAAGTCAAGAGGGGCCTCGTGATGGTGGTTACTTGTGAGTTGAGATCTGAAAGATAAGAAGAGGCCAGCATGTGATGACCCGCACCCCAGGCAGAGGGCCCCAGAACAGTACAAAGGCCCAGGCTGGAACATAAGCAGAAGGCAGTGTGGCTGGGGGGTACTAAAGGGGGCATGTAAGAGACAGAGTCAGAGAGGCAGGCAGAGGCCAGACGGTGGAGGCTGGGTTGTGTTGATCCTGGACTTGTTGCCTCTCAGATCCAGTCCTTGCCTCCCCTGTTCAGCAGTGGGTTGCAGGGACTGGCCCTGTGGGCTGGGTTTCCACTGGGTTCAGTCAAGAGGAAGCACTGCTGGGAGATGGGAGGGGATCTGAGCAAAGGAGAAGGCAGGATTTTTCTTTCCCTTTTCCTCTGCCTCCAGCAGCTTCCCTTCCATGGCTCCAGCTCCTGATGCAAAGGCCTTTTGTGGGTCTAGCTTCAGCCAGGAGAGCCAGGCCCCTAGTCTCTAATGACACCATCTCCTCCTTTCCACTGGCAGGATGTTGCTAATGTTCCTGCTGTTGCTAATCTCTGGGTTGCCTCAGGGTTATGTCTTGGCCTCTTTTATCACCTGTGTAACGAGCTCCCTGCATTAGAGCCATGCTGATTTAGAATAGTTTCTGTTTTCCTTGCAGATGACTGACTGATTCTGTTTGGAAAACCAAATCTGGGTTCAAAGAGAAGGGCAATCGGGGGAGATGCCTGGAGAAACCCAAGGGCATATGAGTATGCTGTTAAATTATAGACTTGTACTCGGTGTCTCAGTGAGGGAGAAGCTTGATCTGATCGGTAGAAATTATAGGCAGTATCTTTTACTTCAAAGAAGTTTCTAACAAATAGAACTACAGAGAGAGAAAGGGCTCAAGCGGAGAAGCAGCACACTGTACACCAGGGATGTGATGAAGTTATGTGATGCATTGGGAAGGGACGGTATTCTCTTCAAGGGTGGAGAAAGCCCTCTTCTAACCCAGAGATGCTGTGACACGGTGTAACATGGACACTGCATGCTGCCGTTCACACAGCCTTTCATGTCCATTATCATTTTTAGTTTCAACAAATCCCATCAAGGATGCAGGCTGGTATGTTACTTGTGTGAAAATTGAGATGCAGAGGGTTTGTGGACCGATCCTGTATAGGTCCCTCTGCACTAGCAGCCCTTTCTGTTGAATAAGTAAATGTATGAACACTTGGTGCATCACTGAGGAGAGGTGTCACCTGGTGGTTGATGGCAGACTGTGGGACTCAGGGCCCGTGCTGGAATCTTGGTTCTGCCAGCTACTGTATGACCTTGGGCAAGGTACTTAAGGGTCTCTGCCCTGCGGTTTCATCATCTGTAAAACAGGCGATAATAATAGTTCTTACTTCACAGAGTTACAGTGAGGATTAAATGAGTTAATACACATGAAAGTGCTGAAGCTGACTTGGCACGCTTGGCACCCTGAGCCGTGCTTTGGTCTCCTTTGCATAGTAGTGTGTTAGGTGGTGATAAATACTAGGGAGAAAAATAAAGTGGGACAGAGGCATAGGGAGCGTTGGGGGTGCCACTTTAAAAAGGCCGACCAGGGAAGGCCCCACTGGCAAGGAGGTATTGGTATAAAAATCTTAGTGGCCTGGAAAGGGGGGCAATCCCTGCACAGGGAAAGCCCTGAGAATAAATGCAGAGGACGGAGAGCGCCCTGCTTCTTGGAGGAACAGCAAGGAGGGAAGAGGGGTAGGAGATGAGGTCAGGGAGGTAAGGGGTAAAGGGAGAGGAAGTGGAGGGCAGATCTGTGCTTATTTTTAAAAGACTTTGGCTTTTACGCTGAGTGAATGGAACAGAAGGAGGGGTTAATGGAATGACTCTGGCTGTTGTATTGAGAAGAGACTGAAATATAGGAGCTACTGCGATAATCCAGGTGACAGACGATGGCAACTTGGTCCAGGGTGGGAGGTGGTGAGAAGGGGGTGGATCCTGGATATGTTTTGAGGATGTGGCTGATAGGATTTGCTGACAGATGAGACCCCGGGTCTGAGAGAAAGAGAGGAGTCAAGGATGACCCCGATTGTTTTGGCCTGGGCAACTGGAAGGATGGAGTTGCCACTTCCTGAGATAAGAAGAGATGGTAGGAGAGCAGGTTCTGGGGGGAGAAGATTAAGATCAGTTTGAGGCTTGTTCCGTTTGAGAACACTGATATCTAAGTGGAAGTCTCAAACTGGCAGTTGGGTATATGAGTCAGGAATTGCAGGAAGAGTTCTAGGCTGGAGATGTAAACTTTGAAATCATTGGCATATAGGTTGTATGTAAAGCCACAGAGTGGATGAGATCGCCAAGGAAGGGCATGTGGATAGGGAAGAGGAGAGGATCAAAGACTGAGTTCTTGGGGCTCGCTAACCTTTTGTGGTTGGGAGAACTGGCAAAGGAGACCAAAGCACGGCTCAGGGTGCCAAGCGTGCCAAGTCAGCTTCAGCACTTTCATGTGTATTAACTCATTTAATCCTCCCTGTAACTCTATGAAGTAAGAACTGTTATTATCGCCTGTTTTACAGATGATGAAACCGCAGGGCAGAGACCCTTAAATACCTTCCTTGCCCAAGGTCACACAGTAGCTGGCAGAGCCAAGATTCCAGTAAGGGCCCTGAGTCCCACAGTCTGCCTCAACCACCAGGCGAAGCCTCTCCTCAGTGATGCACCAAGTTTTCATACATTTACTTATTCAACAGAAAGGGCTGCTAGTGCAGAGAGACCTACACAGGATCGGTCCACAAACCCTCTGCATCTCAGTTTACTCCTTGTCTCTCTCTCCCCTAGAACGGAAACTCCAAGTGGGCGTGGATCTGTCTTGTTCAGCGATGCATCCCCAGTGACCTCGTACACGGACGCCCTCAAAAAGCATCTGCTGAATAAATTCATGAAGGAATCCTTGCACAAGTGTTAGCTATTATTATTTTAGTGCATATCTGTGCCGTGCCCTACCCTTTGCAAAAATCCTCTTGGGGACCTGAAATTTAAACACATCTGGGAAAGAAAACAAATCAGCCCAAAGTAAAAGTGAATGAATAAAGTTGGGGTCCTAGTTTATAAAAATACCTGGGCTGTTGGGCTGTGTCATCTATGCACCTAATCAAGGAACTACGTGCTGGAACGTACGTGGCTCTTTGGCTCAACTTTCCGTCGGCCGTTTCGCGTCAGTGCCTTGGGTTGTAATCTTAGCTCCATGCGCTCAGCGGCGCGGTCCCGGGGCCGTGCGAGCCGCGCAGTGCGCGGAGGGCGCGGAGTCCTGCTCCCGGCTCGCGGCCCTCGAAGCCCCGGCGGGCGGCTCCCGCCTCGCGGCCTGCGGGTGCGCGCGGGGCGGGCCGGCAGCGGGCGCGCGCCGGGCGGGCTTCCGGGCCGCGGGACGGG